>NC_056730.1:130018969-130176521 GCF_019279795.1 Protopterus annectens | reverse complement strand
GCATTTAGAAGATGTATCTGTCTCTCCAACATGACCTGTTCATGTCAGAGGCTTGGTAAAGATCCCTGGAGCGAGTGACCCTCCTGCAGTTTGACTTATGAATTTATAGCATTTCCATCAGGGTTGGGTAAGAAACTGCCCTGTAAGTCAGGCACAGGTCACCCCTCTGCAACCTATAGGAGACAGAATACAGTGATAGGGCTTTCAGTCTTTCCACGTTAAGATTTGTTTTGCATACCCTGTAATTTCTTGGTCAGAACCTCTGAGTTCTTTCCAATTATTCCAGGTGTCTATTGAGGAACATTCAAAAGGGAGCACTGTACTCAGTTATTGGTCTGATGAGGGACATGTATAGCATCCTTAACCTAAATGCAATCCCTTTACTTATAGAATGTGCCACATACAAGGATTTCCTTATTACTATGGATACACCATGGTCAAAGTTCAGATTGCTATCAAACTCAGTACCCTGATCATGTACCACTGGGTCTACATTTGGGGGGGGTGCTTTCTATAATGTAATTAGCTGGGATGTCAGCTTTCCCAAAGGGAATAACAATGCATTTTTTTGCATATAGCTTTAATCTGTGGCTTTTTTTCCAATAGTATTTTATTATTTTACATAGGAGGTATCAAACAATGAGTGAATAGATATGCAAAAAGTTCAGAAACAGTACAAGTATAATTTGAAAATCTTTCTTAATACTATACAACTCTCCAAATCATAACTATATACATATATACAAATATATACAGATAGTGCTACTGCAATCTTGAAAAAGGAGCCAAGTTGGTTATAGTAGAAGCCTTGGCAATTAATTCAAGAGGAGGGGACATATTTATAGACAAAAAGACGTTAGTAAAGGCAATGCCTAAGTTGATAAATATAGTAATTCTGTTGAGAGCAAATCCAAGATAATAAATTATATCTTTGGATTTCTGATTAGTTAATCAATCCCCCTGAATGAGGTCAAAGATAAGTTTCCAATATTTCTGGGAATATGTTTGTTTATTAGGGTTATTTACAAAGAGTTTTTGTGAGGATATGTATTTCATTGCTAGGTTCCTGAATCCATGCCAAGATAATTTGGTCCTGTCCTGCCAGTTTTTGGTTATATAGAATTTGATTAGTAAACAAAGGGTAATGAGGACGTGGTATTTCAGTTTAGATATTCTAAGATCTGTAATATTTAGGATCACTAGTTCCCAAGATAGGGTTGATTTCCGATAACCCATTTTTTCTAATTGCACTTTGAGAGAGCACCAAAATTTATGAGTGTGTTTGCAGAACCATAAAGTGTGTAGGAGATCAGCTTGTGCAAAACAGCAACATGAACATGATGGGGAGACATTAGAGTTGAATTTATTTAATATGGAAGGAGTAAAGTAGATGTTATTATTGATCATTAACTGTGTGTATACTAGTTTTTTAAATGGGGATAGCTTAATAGTGGATTCTATTGCCCTAGGTTTTTTTGTCTTCCCTGAATTCAGTACCGTGTTGGTCCCAATAGCTAGAAAATAATAATATATTTTGATATTTAGAGCCCACAACTATTTTATAAGTATTTGATAACATACCTTTTTCCTGGTTAGGCTTTCCATGATACCAACTAGACTAACTGCATCTTTTTCAATATTTGGCTCATCTACAATTAATGTTGCTATGAGTTCCCTAATCTGACATAAAATGATAGTGTATTTATGACCCAGTTTTAGTACATTTCTCATTTCTTGTAGTGATTTCTCCTTACGTCTATGGATATCCCAGACAGTATAGTCTTTGATTAAAGAATAATTTCAGAGGTTAATCATTTTGTTATTGAGTCTAATGTTGGGATTCATAAGGATTGGTTGAAGAAGGGGGAGGGTCTTATCCAGCTCAATGTATTTTATTAGATCCTGAAACATCTTGACTCTTTGTTTCAAAATACTGTTTATGGAATAGTTTCTTAAATTTATTGAAGATAAAAAAGGGAGGGCTTTTGGGTTGAAGTTATCACTTCTCAAGTAGTTGTGCCATATTTTAACCCATGAGGGGTACCAGGTGTCTTTCTTTGGGTTGAAATTTGAAATTAAGATAATTCTGCTTGCACAAATGATCCAGTAGTACAATCAAAAATCTGGCAGACTTAACCCTCCTTTTTCTTTAGGGTATATTAATTTTTGATAGCTTATCCTAACTGATTTGGGAAACCACATGATTTTGGCCAGTTCTTTATTGATTTTTTGAAAGAAATTATTTGGGATGGCCAAATTTGAGGCATTAAGCTGGTATAAGAGTTTAGATAATAAGTTCATCCTGATAATTGCTGCTTTAGATAGCAAGGTTAGATTCAACTGCTGCCATCTGTTTAGATCTTGCAGAGTGTTCGCCCACACTTCCAAAAGTTTGTTTTGATACATGGATGAATAATTATGTTCATATTGTATTTAAAAGAGTATTCTATTTTGAAAGGATATTCCAAAAGGAGAAATTCTTTATGATGCAGAGAATTAATAGGAAAAATAAGTGACTTGGTTAATTTTATAATTTGAGATTTTCGAAAATTTGTCAGTTGTATTAATTATTTTCTTTATATCTGAAATGGGACATTCAAAATATATATTTAAATCACCTGCATATGCAGATAGGCTTATTTTGGTATTCATGATTTTAGGGTAGAGGGAAATGTGGCTTGGGATATGTATCAAATGAGGCTCAATATACAGATTGAAGAGGTGGGGGGAAAGAGGCATCCCTGTCTAGTTCCATTTAATATTCTGATAGGTTTTGACACAATTTTGTTAATGTAAAGGTACGTATAATACTTATTATATAAGGTTTTAATTAGGTTAATGAACTCTTTGGGGATGTTGAATTCAGCGATTGCCGCAAATAAGAAGTTCCAGCTTACTCTTTCGAATGCTTTACAAGCATCAAGTATTAATCCATATCTCGGTACTTTTTTTTTCATTTTTGGTGAAGTATATCATAGCATCTAATGCTAAAGTGTTATTACAGGTCTGCCTATTTGGCATGAATCCAGCTTGCTCAAGGGAAATTATATAGGGCATAACTTTTTTTAGTCTCTCCGCTAAAATTGAGGACAATATTTTAATATCAACATTAATTAAAGATATTGGCCTAGAGCTATTTGGGCTAGATCTATCCATATTGTTTTTAGGTATAAAGATTGTTTTTGAGTTATTAAGATAGTGATCAGATATACCCTTCAGTTTAATGTAATTATATACTTTCAGAAGAATAGACAACGGTTTTTGGTTAAAAGTTTTATAGAATTCTGAAGTATATCCATCTGGGCCTGGTGCCTTACCTAGTTGTAGTCTCTCTATAACATCAATTATTTCTTGTTGATTGAGAGGAGCATTTAGAATCTCTATGTGGTTTTCTTTTAATTTAGGGAGTGCAATACTTTTAAAGAATCCTGCAATTTCTTCAGATGAAGGTTGTTGGGTATCCAAACTATATAATTCTGATAAATTTGATGAAATATTTCTATTATTTGGGTGTCTGTTTTATAGACTTTATCTTGATGTTGAAATAGCGAAATCCTAGCTGTTTCTTGTCTGTTTTCAATTATTCTAGCCAATACTTTAGATGGGAATTGCACCCATTCTGAGTATTTAGCTATGCATCTTAGTTCATGCAGGGAATAGTTATGCTGGTGTAGTTGAAATAATTGTCTTTGTGTGCTATTTATTGATTCTTCCATATCAGAGTTTGGTTTGAGTTGAAGGTTTTTTTACTGTTCTTTCAATTCAGCCACTAGTTTATTTTCTTTTTCTTTTACCAACCTTTTAAAATATGTGGCTTTCTGAATTAGTACCCCCTCAGTTGCCTGCTGCCCATTGGACATCATATGGGATATTGGTGCTTTCCATATTCTTTTCCAACTCCAGTAAAATGTCCGATATCTCTCAAGCCTCCTCTGGTTTATATAATAGAATGTTATTTAAAGACCAATTATAGCTTCTTATTCTTTTCACTAGTTTATCAGGGGTAGTTATTTTCGAGGTAACTTTTGAGTGATCTGATAAATGCCTTGCTTCAGTGGAGTATTTCATATCACCCTCTGCCAAAGTCTCTGAAATGAGGAAAAAATCTATCCTTGACCATGAATTATGGCATTTAGAATAGTATGTGTACAGACTTTCCCTCTCCTGACCTTCATCAAATGAAATAGGATCTATTAAGTATGAGACAACCATAAGTTCCCCAGGGCAATTGTTTTATTTTATTTTATTTTTTTATTTAACATTTGTTGACCGGGAATGTCCGACTAGGTTCCACAGAGCCTGTTTTCAGCGGAGGCCCGGGGAGAAATGCTCCAGATGCATGTCTTTGGAATGTGGGAGGAAACCGGAGTACCCGGAGGAAACCCACGCGAACACAGGGAGAACATGCAAACTCCACACAGAAGGCACCCCAGCCGAGAATCGAACCGGAGAACCTCTTGCTGTGAGGCGACAACGTTAACCGCTGCACCACTGTGCCGCCGGGTAGTTATTTTCGAGGTAACTTTTGAGTGATCTGATAAATGCCTTGCTTCAGTGGAGTATTTCATATCACCCTCTGCCAAAGTCTCTGAAATGAGGAAAAAATCTATCCTTGACCATGAATTATGGCTTATAAGTTCAGTGAGAGGGGGTTACTAGTACGGTCGTAACATGGGTCAATAACTGTGTTCCAGTCTCCACCTAGTATGTAGTCATTGTCAGGGAACTTACATAAGATATTATATATTTCTGGGATGAAATCTTGTTGTTTCTGACATGGACCATAGACATTGAGAAATAATGTTGGTTTTCTTTTGAATGAGTTTGAGGTTATGAAATAGCACCATCTACCTTTTTAATCCGAGTTATAGTCTGAGATTAGTTGCTTGAATGATTTTTTAATTATAATAGCTACGCCCCTTGATTTGGTGTTATTACCAGCTGCAATTATTGCTTTAATCCATTTCCTATTTAAGGCTCCTTTCCATTCATCTCTAAGCACATGTGTTTCTTGTATAAAACATGTATGTGCCTCCAATTTGAAAATTAGGTGTATCAACAAATTTTTCTTATTTTTATCTTGCAACCCCTTCACGTTCCATGAATCTATAATCCACATTCCCAAGATCTAGCCTGTGAAGTAAATGTTTCTATTTTTGATTTGTGATATTTGTTCTCTAAGAGGCTCCAAATATTTTATTAGTTGTAGATAGAGAAAAGAAAAATAAAAAAGAAAATGTATGTTCGAAGCAGTAGCATCAAGCTCCTTCAACACTAATCCTGTGCCTACCCACCCGCCCCTCTTGATTGAAAGAGCATGAGGGAATAAGGTTACAAAACCAAACATTAATGTACATTATTTAGCTGAAAAAAAAACATGTAACCTATAAAGAACAGTCTAACTAACTTTTCTAATCATTTTGTAAATCTAAAACATATATACAGTACTAGAACAACTCCTAGATTAGTCATCCCTTACCCTTCTTACACAAAATCCATTCTTCTCCTAGTTGAACATATAGCCACAATAGTGTTTTATGCTCATACAATATTAGTATTAGCTCCTGTGATAGTAGTATCCCATATGTGGCAATTCCAGACTCAGTTATGTTACCTAGGAATATATTAGCTCCAATAGGTAAAATGGATAGTATAAAAATTCCCTTTTCAGGCTGAGACTGATAAACAACATTAAACAATGCTTCTGGATGTAACTGGGGAGGATTCATAGTCTTGACATGAGCGTCATATTATAGGACTATTGGTAACAATATGCAGGGTTATGTATAAAATTTCCGACTCCTAAATTGTTAGAAGCAGCTGTATCAAAGCCAATAAAGAAATTAGATGGTGGCCTAAGCTATTGCATCACCAAAGTATCAAATATTTTAAACAATAGCTTAAACAGTTTGTTCTTACAATCGAAACATGCACCATGTCTTAACTATCTAAATACAGTCTAAAAGCAATACATTTTGAGTTTAATATTTTTTCTATATTTCAGTTATTTCATACAGAAGGAGTATGACACGTCTCCATATATCAATTTCTGTATGATAAAATTATTGATGGTGCAATTCCATTCCTTTCAGCAAGAATGTGATTAGTTAGCTTGAAAGTTCCCTTTCCATGCATTAAGTGCCAGTACATATATGATATGACTTCCCTGTATTAATTACAGTCACATTTCACAGTCTGCAGATTTTCTTTTACACAGGTAATGTAGGTAGAAGTCTACAAACTCTATGTTATTACCAAATGACCCTATATTTATAAGCTCTCAAATTTTAAAATCAGTTTTGTAATTCACAGAAGGTGTAGGGCTCATTTATAGCATGAGATAGTCCCAGACTATATCATGCATAATTTCTATTTTACAAATCATATCTCCTAGGTTTTTGTTTAATCATCCAAGCTGAAAATTATGTTAAAAGGATTAGCCTTTCCAAGTGTTTTTTGTCTCGGCAAGAGTTTCACCAAAAGTCTCAGTTAAACAAATGATTCCGACTTTCCGAATCATGCAAGACATACTGCTTAGGATTCTACTACCTTCAATGTTGAATTGACTGTCATATTTGTTTCGGATAGTTTGTATACTTTCCTGCAGTACCCTTACTGCGTCTGGCTCTTAGGAGGGAAGTTTTTTTATTGTTGGAGCCAGAAATTGTCTCTCAAACTCTATCCTACTCTCCAACAAGAGCTGACATATTTGTTCCTCAGATACCATTTCTGTCTCAAAGTGCCCTTCCGGCTATATTTTATTTAGCTTTTAATTTTAAAAGAAAGCTAGCTTCCAGGCAAATTGGGACTTACATTGCCAACAGTTTTCAGTGTATGAGATAGACAAAAGAGGATAACATCAATGATTCTGTTCCCAGAGGAGTTTACGGCTCTGGGGCTTTACCAAAGCATTTAATAAAGACAGCTCTTGCTTCTTTGGGTGAGTCCACTGCAAACTTAGTATCATTGTTAAAGAATACTAGTGTGTTGGGATATCGCATTTGAAATTTAATTTTATGTTTTATAAGCTCTGCACAGTATGGAGTGAGTTTTTGGCACCTTTCTTTAATGGCCATTGGGAGGTCTTGCAACAAGGTGATTTTATGTCCTTTCCACAGAATCTGGTTTTGTTTTTTGGCCGCCATCAGCACTCTTTGGACATTCTGAAAGTTTAAGCTGCCTAGGGGTATCAGCATTCTGTCTTCTGTATAGGGCCCTGTGAGCTTTTTCAATGACTATCCCACTAGCGTTAGCTTCAGTTTGGAGTATGAACTCAAAACAGTTGCAAGGTTATTTTGGTTAACTGGCTGTGGTCATTGGATTCTGGTATACCTCTTATTAAAATATTGTTGCGCCGACTTCTCGCCTCTAAATCAGTAAGCTTCTGCTGGATGTCTGATATGGTATAGTTTTTGGCACTCATTTCATCTTTTAGTAGGGCTATCTGGTGATTGTTAGTTTTAGTTTTATCTTCTATAATATCCATGCGTTCCACAATTTGGTTTATTTTGTTGCCAAAACAGGATAATTGTTCAAAGGAACTTTGCACTGCCATGTGGAGTGGTAAAAGAGCTTCTTTTAGTTAATCCATGTGAATGCTTTTTTATTTAATTTCTGTCTCTTGGTTATAATCTCTTTTCCTGGGGAAACTATTGCAGATAGTTTAGCTGAGCTGATTTGTGTCTCCATATTTTCATTTTCTTTCGCTTTCCCTTTCAATGGTAAGAGTGCAATTCTGATTTGAGCCTGTATTATTGTTAGAGGCCTGGAGCTTACATGTGGTGAGTGGTCTTCTGATTACCTGGAGGCTTTTAGTAAAAAAATATCCAGATATAAAGACGAAGCACCTCATTTAGTTGAGCTATACTTGAAGGCTGCATTCATTAAAAGGATTTTCTGTTTTCAGATGCCTTTAAGTGGCTAGTTGTCTGATTTTACTAATTTTGGATAGGAACTTCATGGAGACGGTGTTCATAGGATGGCCACCACGATGGAAACCTTTGGCTTTGTCATCAATCATTTGTCTCCATTAACCCTGTCTGAAGTATATTAACATCAGTGGAGGACTCAATGATTGCTCCCAATTTGCAGTCATCAGTGAACTTGGTCAGCCACATCCAAGTTTGCCTGAGCTTCTAAGTAATAAATTGTGAACAGTAAGAAGCCCAGCACAGAACTCTGTGTTATGCCACTGGTGACTAGTCTTTTGCTAGAGGTAATTTCACCCACTTTAATAGTATGTGTCCTGTTGGTGAGCCAATTAGCTACCCACTTGGTAATATATGGGTTATTTCCCAATTGGGAGAGTTTGTCTATAGTACCTGAGTGGGGGATTGTATGAAATGCTTTGGCTAAGTCAGGATAGGTGGCATGTACTGTCTTTCCCTCATTCTGGGCCTTGCTGACTTTCTTAAAGAAGTCAACCTTGTTTAACAGGCATGATTTTCCTTTAGCAAATTTGAACTGGATTGGGTCCAGAGTTTGGAGATTACCTATGTCCTTGTTAATAAAGTCCATAATGATTCTTTCCATGGCCTTGCAGATGAGTCTAGTAAAGCTTATGGGCCTATACTTCCCATGGTCGGTTGATGATCCCCCTTTGTGCAGAGCGATTACTGTTTTGTCCTCCATTTCACTGAAACATAGCCAGTTTCACAGGCTGTGGTTAAACAGGCATCCAACTGGATCTCCTAGATCATGTTTTAAGTTGTATAAAAGGCAGCCTGGGATGTTGTCTGGTCCCACTGATGCCATGTTTATGGCCATGGAGAGCACTGAGATGACCTGCTCTATTGAGATAACAGGTTGAGGAATGGTGGCAAGTATACTTTGGGTGATGACTGGAGAGGGCAGGGGGGTGAAGTTTGCTTCAAATCAGTCAACTAGCAGGTTGGCTATTACTTCTAGTTGAGTATGTGTCGTGCCCATCTACAACCAGTTCAGTGTAGAGCTGGTATTCCCTTTTAAATTTCGGATATAGTTAAAGAATATCTTGTAATTATCCTTAGTTGGGAGACTATTTTTGTTTCATAATTAGCTTTGCAGGACTTGACAAGATCTCTAATTTGTTTTTTTTTTTTTTTTTTTTAAGTGAGCGGGAGGAATTTTTTCCTGTGCTGAGCCAGTTCCCTCTTTTTCTTGGACATTAGTTTCTTCCTCTTGTTGTATAGCCTGTTTATACTAGGAGTCCACCAGGGTGGCTTGTTTTATAGGCAAGACCTGGTTTTAATCCAGTCAGGTTCGGCCAATTCTATACAACTGCTTAAGTGGTTATATAGGGAAATGGTGTACACTTCTGCATAGGAGTCTGTGTTATCTGCATTTGAGAGGGCTTTGAAACTTCTCATGCCATCACTTAGTAGGAGGCAATTTGTCTTTAAAAAATTCTTAAGTGTTTTTGTGCTTGATGGGGTATCTGCTCTTATAATTACATTGAATAAGACTGATTTATGATCTAATCTTACCAGGGAGGGGTTGCAATGCTGTCCCAGATTAGTGAATACTTTGTCTAGGGCATTTCAGCCTCTTGTGGGGGTGCTGACTTGCTGTCCTAGAGAATTTGCACTGACAAAGTCCAAGAATCTCTGACTAACATGTTTGCGGTTGTGTATGTTTCCCAGTCGATAACAGGATAATCAGAATCACCCACTAGTAAGGTGCTTGGCTGTATGGCAAGTGACTCCAGTAAGTCCAGGTATGTGGTATGCTTTTCCTGTTTCATGGTGGGGGACCTACAGATAGTTATGATGTGGTAGGGGACTTTGCCTATAGTTAATTGGGCATGGAGTAGCTCATGAGAGTCATACTGTTTAACCAGTCTCAAGGTGTACTTATCCTTAATGAAGATGGATACAACTCCTCCTTTGGTTCTTTCGTGCTCACTTTGTGATCTGAATGTAGAGAAGGCACTGTGCCCTGCATGGCAGGAGTGCTTTCCTTGACTTTGAACCATGTCTTCATGACTGCACAGATGACAGCACCTTCCAAAATGAGGATTGCTTCCAGGGAGTGCATTTTCTTGTTTAGATTCCTAGCATTAAGTATCAGTACCTTGAGTTAGGTAGAGAAGATTTTGTTATGTTGGGAGATTGGTTATTTTGACACTGTCTAAAAAGGCACAATAGGGGTGGCTAATGCTTTGCCAGTATCCAAAAGCCTAGAGGAGACAAGTGCAGACCATCTCTGGCAAAGTAGCAGGGCCTGTCAACAATATCTTCCCAGGTTGACAGATATTGGATCCTCTTGGAATGACACCAGAAGCTAAGCCAATTCTTAAAGCCAATCATTTTTGTTTGTATTGTGGCATTATCCTTGGAGAAGATAGAATGCTGCTTACGTCTAGGCTTATACTTGTCTCTGACATAATTTGAGAGCTCACTCTTGTCTCTCTTCATATAGTCCAGTGAGGTACATCTCAAGTAATTCAAACCCCAAATGTACTATGAGGGAGTCATATCAGTAGCTGTGGTTGAGTGACTTGAATACTTGGGTGACTTGATGGATCCTGGCACTTGACAGGCAACTAACCATAAACCATTCCTTATTTAGCTTGGTGAGGGGAACATCCATATGTCTTACAATGGAATCACCTATGACACATTAGGTTTTGTGGTGTTATGCCTTTTGGGCTTATTTGTTGAGACACTGGTGTGTGTGTGTGTTAGTATGTGCTGTGGTTGTTTTTTGCATTGTTATGTGTTTAAGCGGTTTCCATTTGGAAGGCCTCTGATCATTTGGTAAGTTACTAGTGAGTACCTCCGCATATGTGAGTTTATGTGTCCTGTCCTTATTTAGTATAGGAAGTGTGTGTGTGCTGTTAATTTGTTTGGCATTCGATTTGGACTTATGTGAGAGTCTTGCCTCTAATTTCTTACTGTAACTACATCTTTCACATAAAGTATTTGTTATTTTCAGGAGTAAGTGGTTGTTACTATATATGAGACAATTGCCATATTGCCTCAAGATGCCCATGTCTATCAGGCTGGCCAGACAGATGCCTGTATACTGCCCATCCATGATAACAGGTTCATACTGTATGTTTTATTAGCAAAGGAAATGGGTTAATTTGACAGGACTGTGTTGATAACACCAAAACTACAAGAGGGCCTTATACTTTGTGTAGGCTAAGGTTGATCAATACGGCAATGCTGTTCAGTTCACAACTCTAAGTTGCTCCTAGTGCAGCAAGGAAAAACTAAGCTTCTGGGATTTTGTGTCTATACAGAGCACTGCTAACTGCCGCTGTGCAAAGAGCAGTACTGAACAAAATTGAGGCTTAAATGCAAGCAAAGGGAAACAAGTTTTAGGCTAACTACCAATCAGGAAAGAATACAACAAGCCTTCCACCAGCAATCCCCAGCTCAGACAGGTTAGGTCAGCACATTTCTGCCACAAGGGTGCAGAAAAACACCTATTTAATGCAGAATAGCTGGTTTGGAGTCCAAGTGTAACAAGACCACACAAACTACTTAGAAGAGCCCTACCTCAAACAGATAAAATGTAATACAGTGCAATTAACTATTTAACGCAGCTGTAGACAGCACAGTTTTTTTTCTTTTTGCTATAAAATACAAAAAATAACAGCAAATAGCTTAAGAAACTGCTAAAATACAGTCACAGTATATAACAGAAGTGCAAAATAATACTAATTTCTTTCTTTTCAGTAGTGGATTGCTCCAGTTGAAAGCAGACTCTCAGTAATCAGTCGCAAAGTCACCAAACGGCAAGCAGCTCTTGAGCATCTAAGCCAAAGCCTGCAAAAACATGAAGCTTAAATAGGAGCAAGTTTTAAGCTAACTACCAGGAAGGCACACAACAAGCCTTCCACCAGCAATCACCAACTCAGACAGGTGAGATTAGCATACTTCTTCCACAAGCATGCAGAAAAACTTCTTAATGCAGAATAGCTGGTTTGGAGCCCAAGTGTAACAAGACCACACAAACTACTTACAACAGCCCTACAACTAACAGATACAATGTGATGCAGTATTATTAATTATTTAAGCAGCAGCAAGCAATACAGTTTCATTTTCCTTTTTTTTTTTTTTGAAACTGCTAAAGTACAGTCACAGTATGTAGATGTCTCAAGTGTTTTTACAACCTAAACAGACCAGGCTACCTCCCAGAGCACCAGGTGGAAAATCCACTGACCTCTTGATGTAAAAACAAGTGCTTGGTAGAGTGTAAAAATACACTACTTTATCCAACAGCTAGATAGATAATGAATTCAGAGCAAGTAAATCAGTAGAACAGGCAATGAGAGGCACAATGCACTTTTTCAATATAAGCACAAGGAAAAACAAATAAATAATTCAGGATATTAACGACAGTGTAGAAAGGGAGGAACATATACAGTTCAATTTACAGTAGGGGTGGGCAGCTTAAAATTACCATGTTTAAAAACTAGACCAACAAAGGGGAGGGCAGGTGGGATAAAACAGCAGCAAATCACCAGCAGTGCTTTTAGTTTATGCAGGCTTGAAATCTTTTTCAGAAAAAGACAAAGACCCAGTCCCAACTGTCCCCATTTTTGCAGAATGTCCAGATTTTTGCCTAATATGTTTGGTCTGTTTCAAAAAAATTGTCACTTCTCTAGCAAAACAGTTGAGGACTGAACTCATTAAATAACATGCATTTGACTTTTGTTCTTACTATCCTTCAGAAAAATGCACACTAACAGAAAACAGTCATTCTATCAGCTGTCTATGTTTATACATGCAATATTTAAAAACTGTCACTAATTTGTGCCTTTCCATCCCCCCATTATTTTTAACTTGTCCATAAATCTTGCTCTCCAGAGGTTGAGCGGTATGAAAGTCATTGCTTCACAGAGGTGAATGCTTGGCTGAAGACTGCATAATGCTTGAAATGTAATCTTATTTTCAGTCTCTTTTCAAAGGCGCTTGAATATAATGAATGTGAATCTTCCTTCATGTACATAAAATTTAAGGATAACTACGAGTTTTATTGAATGGTTTGCAATAATATTACAGTGAACATTGTGTGTTTTGCACAAGAAGCTGGGTTACTTCACATTTCATTCTGCTTGATGTGCATTGCCAGTGGAACCACATAAACAAATATGCTTATTTCATAAACACTGAATATCACTAAAGGAAATTTTTGATTTGAATCCCCAGAGCAACCTATTTTGATAGTCACTGATAATACAGCAATAATCCCATGCAGGGAGCTGGGAACCCATGTCTTATACACATACCTCATTTTGACGTGATGAAGATAGTAGACATCCATACTAGGCTTAGATATAATTTGTATTGTGTATTCCTCACTTATACCTCACAAGCACTTTGTACTAATGTCTGCCTTGTAATTTGTTCATGGCTCTTTTTCTTTTTGTTGGAAGTAGTGTTTTCAGTAAAATATGGTAAAATGGATGCTGTGTTGGTCATTTACATCAGTGTCATTTCCTGTCAATATTATGTTTACTTAGGTAATTTTGAGGCATCCATAACAGTCAATTAATTTGTGAAAGTATACAATACATTGTCCTACATCCATCAAGTCAGAAAATGATCTCAAAGCCGAAAATAATGAGGTACAAAAGCTCCAAATGAAAACCAGTTTTGTTAAATGTTCAGATTATTTACTTAGAATGTTGAATAAAAAATACATTGCAGTATCTGTAGGATTACCGGCACTTTATTAACAAGACAATGACTTCAGCTAGCGCTTTCATCTCCCTTCACTCTCAGAGACTTCTTCAGACTAAAATTCATTGTTCATTACAAACATTAAATACCCATTCTTGGGATACATCACTCAACAACATCCAATCTAAGTTAAGAAGCCTAGTCATATGATAAAATAGGCTAAATTAAAGAGAAAGCCTAATCACATGATAGAGTAGGTTAAATTAAAGAGAAATAAAACTTCTACAAAAATTCTAAAAAAGTCAGTGTTTTAACCCTTTTCTTTTTAAATACATAACAAATTCATCTCTGTTATTGAGACCAGGGAAAAACATGCATTTAGTTTAACTTGCCACCAGTACTCTAGCCATCTCAGTTCTTCCTCTATATTAATAATATTCTTGGTGTTACTCAATCCTTCTAATACTAAACATTTAAAGTTAACTTTGCATTTACTTTCTTTATAGTGTTTACACATATAGCATTCTTTACATTTCCATTGGCAATAACATACTTATGCTCATAAATTCTTCTGTTGAGCTCCCTGGTAGTTCTTCCCACATAAAAAGCATAACAATCCATGCACATTAATAAATAAACTATATTTTTATTCTTACATGAAAGGCTTCCTGGTATTCTGACTACATAGTTTCCCACTTCAATTTCACTAGAGTCAGGATACAAATAATTACATGTGTTACAGTTGAAACACTTATTCATTCCTTTTTTACCTTCAACTTGTATTTTTCTATTTGGTTTACTTTGAAAGAAATCTTTTTTGTATAAACCTGGGCCCTGTACCTATCTTTTTAATAATTTCATTATTAGCTTTGAAAATACCCCAATTTCTATTAATAATACTTTTTATAGCTTTAGAATCAACACTATTTTGCACTGCTAGTGCTGTCTTATGCGTATAATCTCTTCTTTTTATACTATCACATTCAGATACTTTTCTTTCATCTATTACTTTCTCTAACAACTTATTCATATCCTTATTAGGATACCCTCTACATTCCATTCTTTTACAGAAATGTTCAGCTTCTTGTATCTTTAGTAAGATTGCTTATCCTTTTTAACTGGCCCTTAACAATGTTAGATTTTGTTTTCTTGGGATGGAGACTAGAATAATGTAAGTACATGTTGTACTGAAAATCTTTCTTATAAATATTAAATATCAACCTATCGTCTTCCTTATAAATATTAAGATCTAAATAGTTAATTCTGTGCATGTCATAATTTTGAGTAAATTTAAGATAAGACACATACATTATTAATATATTTCAGGAAATCATTCAGGATATCAATAGGCCATTTCCAAATTAAAAAGACATCATCAATAAAGTGAACCATCTTTAATATATATTCATTGTATTCACTATTGGTGATGTTAGCTGTCTCCCAACCTTGCATAAATACATTGGCATAACTGGGAGCTAAAGCTGCTCCCATATTCACTCCGTTGATTTGAACATACAATTGTTCATATAACTTCAAATAGTTATAACTTAATACCAGATCAATCATTTCCATAAGCAATCCTACCATATCAGAAGAGAACATTCTAGATCTTAAAAGTTCAGTTTTGACTGTTTCCGTACCATCTATATTAGGAATCATAGTATAGAGGGAATTAATATCCAATGTTACTAACACATCAGTTTCATTCGCAACTACATTCTCAGTTTTACTCAGAAAGTCAAAGCTATCTCTTATATATGTAATGTTTTTAGGTACCACTTTTTGTAACATTTTGTTCATAAAAACAGATAGCCCTTCAGTCTAACTTTTAGCACCTGCAACACTAGGCCTTAGCGGGGGGTCTTCTAAGTTTTTGTGAATCTTTGGTATTCCAAAGTTCCTACTTACTTTTGGGTTAGTATATTAATATTATTAATATAGAGGAAGAACTGAGATGGCTAGAGTACTGTTGGCAATTAAACTAAATGCATGTTTTTCCCCTGGTCTCAATAATAGAGAGGAATTTGTTATGTACTTAAAAAGAAAAGGGTTAAAACACTGACTTTTTCAGAATTTTTATTGAAGTTCTATTTCTCTTTAATTTAACCTACTCTATAATGTGATTAGGCTTTTTCTTTAATTTAGCCTACTTTATCATGTGACTAGGATTCTTAACTTAGACTGGATGTCGTTGGGTGATGTATCCCAAGAATGAAGAAGTATCTGAGAGTGAAGGCATGTTTTTCAGAATACTTCTCAGAAGTACAGGCAAACACAGGAGGACTATGGCTAACCAAGTTCACCGATGACTGCAAACTGGGAGCCATAAATGACTCTCCGGCTAACACGGACATCCTCCAAAAGGGCCTTACTGAGATGGGCACTTGGTGTCAAAGTCATGGCCTCAAGCTAAATGCCAAAATATGCATAGTCATCCCATTTGGTTAAAACAAAACACCCACGAATTACCACATAGGTGCCAGCCCCCTTAATACAGAAGAGGTAATAAGAGATCTGGGGACCCACGTAGATATTAATCTCTCCTTTGACAATCATATTGCCAAAGTAGTTAGGAAATCCTTCTATGTGGCCCATCTAATTACTAAAGGGTTTGTATCTAGAAATAAAGAGGTTATAGAGCCCCTCTACTGTTCACTCATCAGGCCCATCATAAAGTACAATGCCCCATTTGGGATGTACCTCACAAGACACTTCCAATAGCTGGAAAGGCCACAAAAGAACTTCACCAAGATTACTGGCCTCAGACATATGTCCTATGCAGCCCGACTAAAAAAACTCTGTCTGTACTCCGTGGCATATCGCTTACCCAGAAATGATCTCTGACTGACTTTACAAAGCCATGTCCAACTCAGAATTGATGGACATGCTCCACCTAAAGAAATCCAAGTCATTGCGAGCCACGTGCTCTAGTGAGCTAAACCTTGCCAAAACAATAAATAGAACATGCTGGAGGGATAGATTCCTGTCACAGAGACTCCCCATGCTTTGGAACAAAATTCCTAACTACATTAGGCAGAGCCCCTCACTAACACTCTTCAAGAGAAACCTTGATGAGTAGATGAGTAACAGAAAATACACCCCTGGGATCACTTCATTGGCTCTGCTTGACAGAGGCACAGTTAATTAACCAATGGGGAGGTGAAAGCCAATACACTCTGGCTAGACTTATACATGCCCTTGGGCAGAAAGCCTATTACCTACCTATGAACCTATGAACCTATAAACCTAAGGGAGAAGAAAGCGCTAACTGAAGTCATTGTCTTGTTAATAAAGTGATAGTGATCCTACAGATACTGCAATTTATTTTTTTACAGGTTTATAGGTTCATACGTTGGTACTAGGCTATCGGCCCTAGGGCCTGTACAAGCTTAGCCATAACAATTCCCTGGCTATTTCTTCCCACACTATTTACTTCCCTGGACCCCTGTCTAGCAGGGTGACTGACGTGATCCCAGGGGTGAATTTCCTTTCTCCCATCCAATTGTCAAGGCTCCTTTTGAAGAGGGCCAAAGAGGCACTCTGCTTGACATGTATGGGCAGTCTATTCCAGAGTCTGGGGAGTCTCTGAGTAAGGAACCTATCCCTCCAGCATGTTTTGTTTATTGTGATAATAAGGTTTAGAGCCATGGAGCATGTGGCTCTGGATTTCTTTAAGCGTATCATGTCCAACAGCTCTGGGTTTGACATCGCCTTGTATGTTAAGCAGAAATCGCCTTTGAGTAGACGATATGTGACAGAGTATAGGTGGAGTTTTTTAAGGCAGTCAGCATATGGCATCTGCTTTAGGCCTGTGATTCTTTTAGTGAGGTCTTTCTGTGGCCTTTCCAGTTGTTGCAGATGTCTTGAGAGGTATATACCAAACAAGGCATTGTATTCTATAATGGGTCTAATGAGGGATGAGTACAGTGGGACAATGACCTCCTTTTTTCTGGATGAAAAACCCTTAGTGATGAGGTGCGCCACATACAAGGATTTTGTGACTGTTGTGGCGATGTGATTATCAAAGGTGAGGCAACTATCCACCTGTGTCCCTAAGTCTCTTATCACACATTTGGTGTTTAGTGTACTGCCACCTATGTGGTAATTCACAGGTACATGTTTTTTCCCAAAGGGGATAGCTATACATTTCTTGGCACTGAGCTTGAACCCATGGCTCTGGCACCAAGCATCTGTTTCTGTAAGGCCCTTCTGTAGAGTATCCACATCATTTGTGGATTCAATAATGGCTCCCAGTTTGCAGCCATCTGTGAACTTTGTTAGCCAGAGTCCCTTAGTGTTGGCCTGTACTTCAGAGAAGTAGACGCCAAACAAGAGTGGTCCCAGGGCTGAACCCTGAGGTACACCACTTGTCACATGTCTGGAGCTGGATTTGGAGTCGGCTACTTTTACAGTGTGGGTTCTGTCAGTAAGCCAGTTGACAACGCATCGAGTGATGTAGGGATTAATGCCCAGCTTAGTAAGTCTATCTATGATTCCAGAGTGGGGGATGGTTTCAAAGGCCTTGGCGAGGTCCAGATAGGATGTGTGGACTGCCTTACCCTCATCCACGGTTCTGGAGACTGATTCAAAGAAGTCTATCAGGTTCAGGAGACAAGATCGGCCCTTCACGATAGAAAAGTATCTAAATGTGATAGTATAAAAAGAAGAGATTATACGCATAAGACAGCACTAGCAGTGCAAAATAGTGTTGATTCTAAAGCTATAAAAAGTATTATTAATAGAAATTGGGGTATTTTCAAAACTAATAATGAAATTATTAAAAAGATAGGTACAGGGCCCAGGTTTATACAAAATAGAGTTAAAACTTATAAAGCTTTCTTTCAGAGTAAACCAAATAGAAAAATACAATTTGAAGGTAAAAAAGGAATGAATAAGTGTTTCATCTGTAACATGTGCAATTATTTGTATCCTGACTCTAGTGAAATTGAAGTGGGAAACTATGTAGTCAGAATACCAGGAAGCTTTTCATGTAAGAGTAAAAATATAGTGTATTTATTAATGTGCATGGATTGTCATGCTTTCTATGTGGGAAGAACTACCAGAGAGCTCAACAGAAGAATTTATGAGCATAAGTATGCTATTGCCAATGGAAATTAAAAGAATGCTATATGTGTAAACACTATAAAGAAAGTAAATGCAAAGTTAACTTTAAATGTTTAGTATTAGAAGGACTGAGTAACACCAAGAATATTATTAATATACAGGAAGAACTGAGATGGCTAGAGTACTGTTGGCAAGTTAAACTAAATGCATGTTTTTTCCCTGGTCTCAATAACAGAGAGGAATTTGTTGAGTGATGTATCCCAAGAATGGGTATTTAATGTATGTAATGAACAATTAATTTTAGTCTGAAGAAGTCTCTGAGAGTGAAGGGAGATGAAAGCGCTAGCTGAAGTCATTGTCTTGTTAATAAAGTGCCGGTAATCCTACAGAAACTGCAATTATTTATTTTTTATTCTGTTTTCTGACAGTTATTTGCTTTTGCTGTGCTTCTTTTTGCTAATTACTTAGAATGTTGTTTGAGAACTTGTATTAAAAGTTTCAAGAATATTAGGAATATTAGCTGAAATTCTTTTTGCATGCAGAAACATAGTAAAACTGTACGGCTAAATCAGGATAGTCAAGCTATATATCAGAAGCTCATGTTATTATCTTTTGATATTCTTTACTACAAGAATGTTGAAACAATCCAGTCATATGACTTTCTTTAGACTACTAGCTTTAAAGCAAATACAAATGTATTTGTTTTGGCAATTAACATAGTCTTACTACTCCAACCAAATGCAACATCACACTTTATAAATTTGTTTATGAACTGCAAATTTTCTTAATAAATATGCTTCAAATATATTTATGTAGTACACATTTTCTTGTGTAATAATTACTGGATGTATTATTTTAGACATTGTTGTTGCCTGCTTTGCTTGGATCATAGCTGACAAATGCCCTTGGGCTAGTATACCTACCTAGTTAACAAAGTGAAATAAATGCATGATAAATAATTATTTGCCAGTTTGTTCAAGTGGGAGCAGGTTAGTGAACTGTGATATATTCACTATGAAAAAGCCCACCTAGATAAACATCAGTGTTGTAGGCAATTCTTGTTATGCCCACAGATTATTTAAAAATTAAAAAATATATATGTGTATATATATATATATATATATATATCTGTATATATATATATATATATATATATATATATATATATATATATATGTGTGTGTGTGTGTGTATCTATATATATATATATATATATATATATATATATATGTGTGTGTGTGTGTGTGTGTGTGTGTATATATATATATATATATATATATATATATGTGTGTATCTATACATATATATATATATATATATGTGTGTGTGTGTGTGTGTGTGTATCTCACATTTTCAGATACCTCCATTGTGAAAGATGCACTGATTACTCTGTCAGTGTGTTGGCAGTGAATAACAGCACTACACAGGCACACATTCATAAATATGTCTACACCATGGTAGCAGAGTAGGGAATGAGAAAACAAGGTTTGGTTCTTAGTCATATACTACTCTGGATGATGAAAATAATACACTGCAAGATGTAATTTTCTCTTTATGTACATGCAGGCTTTATTGTAGTGTGAGTGTAAGCCTATTCTTATATTCCATGATCTTTATATGTTATGTTGTGATTTTTTAAATATTATTTAGTGGTGCTGTACTATCAGATAAATGCCACTTCATCATTTTAACATTTTATGTTGTATAATGGGAAGCAACATGCCACAAACATGCTACAAACCATGTCTGACCCAGAGCTGCTAAATATGCTACACCTAAAGAAATTCCAATCCCCCCATGCCACACGCTTCAGGGACCTTAACCTCATTACCACAATAAACAGAACATGCTGGAGAGGCAGGTTCCTAACCCAAAGACTTCCCATACTCTGGAACAAACTTCCCTTTCACATCAAGCAGAGCACTTCACTGGCCCTCTTTAAGAGAAATCTTGATGAGTGGGTGGATAATAGAAAGTTCACCCCGGGGATCACTTCAGTGGCCTTGCTTGACAGGGTAACTGAAAACTAACTTTGGGCAACATGATGCCAGGGAATCTTCTTGGGCATGGCTTATATAGGCTCCAAGTTCATTAGCCTAGTACACACCTATGAACCTATGAAACAGTCAGCTATTCAATCAATGCTCATATTTTTGAATATTAATGAGATGCAACTGTATAATTATGCAATGAGCCACAATTCAGTATAAGTAATGTTGCACTTAACTAAAAGTTGATAGTTTCAATCAATTTATAAATAATTTATTTATTTTTTCATTGTCTTTATATGGATATGCCTAATATAATTGAATACAATGTGCTATATCTTTTATAGATTCATAGGTGTATATAGGTGTATATTAGGCTATGACCACAAGGGTCTTTATAAGCCTAGTCAAGCAACCCAACCTAGTTGAGTACCTATGTATTATGGACATTTATTAGGAATGAGTATGTTAGGAAGTTTCTAGAGGTTATGATAAGGGGGCATGTTACACATGGAGGCTAGACCTGGGATGAATTTCCAATTTCCCATCCATTGGTTAAGGTTACACTCAAATAGGGTTAGGGATGGACTTTGCCTTACATGAATGGGGAGCCTGACCCAGAACATGCGAATCCTTTGAGCCACATATCTGTCTCTCTAACATGTCTTATTTATGTCACAAGCAAAATCTAAATTGAATTTAGTGCTTCTGATGTAGTTCATTTTGCATATGTGCAAATGTCCATCAGAGCTGTTTGAGCCATGGAATCTGAATAAAGTTGAATAAACCTGATTACAATACAGCAATACCCCTTGCTATCACAGGAAAAAGTAGTCGTAATGACAAGTGCTAAGTTATTTTCAGTAGTCTAAGTCAAATGGTGTGCATTTAATACACCATTACGAAGGTGCACACTCTGTAGATTTATAATTGATATTTTATAAGCAAAGACATTTTAAAATGCTGTTGAATATGTAATTGAAGGTTTTGGAGGAATTGTGAGTATAACTGGTGAACCATTTTGTGGGCAGGCATGACATGAGAACGATATAACTGCTAAATTATAAACTATGAGCAAGTACAAAATAAATGAAGTAAGTCTGAAATACATGAGGTATATTCTAACACCATAAGAACTTCAGCCTGATACAGAAAAAAATTCACAAATGTGAAAATGTCAGTGCCAAAGATAAGCAAGCGTCACTTATACTTCTAGTAATGATACAGTATCTTGCAAGATATATACCTAACATGTCTGAGACAGCTACATCTCTAAGAAAGCTGCAAGAGAAAGATGCGTTATGGAACTGGAGATAAGAACATGAAATATTTTGAAGCTTATTTCCACAAACCACAGACAAGAACTGATGGCCTCCCATCCAGTTGTTTTCATATTTTGAAAGGAAATAGGGCGCTACTTTTTTTTAACATGTAGACAGAGTTTATCTGAAAGGCAGGGAATGTGCTGCGTTAGGAATCTGTTATGCCAGCAGATGGAGCTGATCATGTGATGTAGGTAAAATCTTTGGCACAACTGTTAAAACACCTGATTTTGTAAGGGTGAAAGAAGATGAAAAGAGTATGAATTTTTACTGCTCAGAAGGTTAAATACAGATTCCCACTATTCATGAATCTATATGACATCCAGTAATGGGATAGGTCTTTAGCCTTGTAGGGTAGTTTACATTGTGTAGTCCAGAAATCTTCTTGGTCAGAAATCTTTGTGGTATTATCTTTCTTCTTTCTGGATATGCACGGAAACACAACTTTCATACCAATCAGTAAAGAAAGAATTCTGTCTTACTCAGACATATCATGTCTTTAGACAGCAGCAGCATTTATATGCTGTTATCAAACTTTTAAACAATTTTAACACTGATTCACATTTGATTTTTAGCATCATTACTATTTTGCTAAGTTACAATTCTATAAAGATACGCTCTGTTATTTTTACACTTAGGGTCCAGTTCATCCTCTTCCAAAAACAGTATGAGCTTTTATAACATCCTTTGACCAATGCAATTCTGCAGTCACATCAAAGATGACCTTATATTTATTGTCCTCTTTTTTTCGAATCCGGTCACTCTTAGCTTATGTTTTCCTCTTTGTTGTGGCCATCTGGGTTTTGACGTATTTTTATGGCATAACTGGAGAATAAAACTCTACATACTGGCAAAAATTATGATACATGCAGTTGGAGAAACCACTCATAGGAGTGTAAAACAGACACAAAAATGCAACCAGAAAATGCCTTACAGATGTCAAATAACACATTCTGATTTGACTGAAATAGATGCACATCAATTACTGATAGACTACAAAAGGAGTGCAATGTGTTTCATGTCTGACAATTATTATGAGTGATTTCATCATAAGACAAAAACTTTAGGACAGAGAGAATTTAGCAATTGGAGTGCTGGAATGGAGTCCAATAACAGCCCCTCACAAAAAAATGTATATCTAAACTAATCATTGCAATATGCTCCAGTAAGACAAATAAGGTAACAATGAGATTTCAATAGCTGTAGTGCCAGCCTACAGTAAGTGTGCAGTAAGATCTTCGTACGAATTCAGTCAAATATTAGAACTGTGAGGTTACAATAGTTTAGATATTGGCACTTTTAAAATATATCATTTATGGAGAGAATGGACTAAGAATAATAATTTGTATGATTTCAACAGTTACAGTTCAAGAAACCAATAACATGAGTAGCAACAAAGACAGAAAAGAACGCAGGTAATAAGGTCCATGTAGAGCATTATGCAGGGCTAATGTAATTCTCATTTTCAAAGTATCTACTTCACTCCCTTTACTTCAACTAAAGCATTGTTTGTACCTCTTTAATATGGTCTGCTTTTCTAACCTCAGCTGTCTTCACACTTAGATACAACTCTGAACTTCCTCTTACTATTTACTGTAGATGAGATGAGTTATTTATTTATTCATTTTTTTTGCTCTTTCTCTCTCAGTTTGAAAGACCACAGCATGACCCTCGTGAACTTCTGCCATCTATTAATATGCATGTATCCATTATCTTTACTCTTATGATTTAACCCGCATTCTAATATAATTTCTTGTGAGTCAAATCTATCCAACACCTCTGCCATGCCACTGTTACTTAAGGAAATACATTTCCCTTTAAATATTTTAATTTTTTGCAGCAGTTTCTTGACTGATGTACTCCTTTTTCTGTTGGCACAATGCCTTCATGTTGTTCTGTAAATTTTTATGCCATAAGAAGAAACTGAAACCTTTTGTACAGTCTTGATATTTCTGCACTTATTTCACTAATGATAAAAGACAGCAGTCTGGTGACATAGTTTAAGCAGACTAGGGATGCTATTCATAGGGTAAGTATTCTCTCACACCCTCCTACTATTACCATTTTGTTCCTAATAACATTTCCATGGCTGATACAAACCCTAGACATGCAAATCTTTTCTTTCTTTGCTTTGCTTCACTGCAGTTTTACTGAATTGCTTACTAAACTCTTTTGCTACTGCCACTAAAAGTTTATAATTTTTCCTTCACTTTACTTGGATAATTTTAGCATTTAGTTCTGTTAAGTTTTTTATTTATTTTTATCCCGTGAGTATTATGAAGGATTATGATCAAGCTGCCAATCAGAAATGGCTTATGGCTTACTATGTGTTTGAGACATGGATGTAAAGAAATTCACCTTGAGTACAAAGTTGGAGAGGTGAATCTTGGCATCCACATCGAGAACACATAATAAAGGGTTATGACTGGAGACACAGTTATAACACATTGTAGTGCATGGAGCCTTATCTGCCCCATGTGCTACTAGTTACAGAAAAACATCGAAGTCCTTTGCCATCTTTTAAAAAGCCACAAAACACTTATCAAGCGCTGTCAGAAAGCCAGCGTAACACAATTTCTTATATTTCAGATAGTCAGGGATACAATGCTGACACAGACAGCAGGCAGAAATAAACCCGTTCTTTATTTTGCTGGTCACAACTGGCAGATTTAACTGCCTAGCATGATAAGTGATTTTAACAAGTGAACAAGGGGTTGCTTAAGAATTGCAAAGATGGGGTCTTACACTACAGAAGCTCTTAAGCTCACATCTCATACTAGGGCATTAACAGTAGCCATCACAGTCCAGTGGCTGGAAGCTCAAATAACCTTGTGTGTGTGTGTGTGTGTGTGTGTGTGTGTGTGTGTGTGTGTGTGTGTGTGTGTGTGTGTGTGTGTGTGTGTGTCAGGGACATCTTCAGAAGGGGTTAGATAAATATAGTAGTGGGAATTAAGAGGGTGGGGGGAATGAAGGGGTTAAGTGAGAATGAGGTATGATTGGGAGGAATTGAGGTAAGGGTAGAGAGGGGCTTAAGGGGTTTATGCAAGTGTAACTTGGTAAGGAGTCACATTTTGGCATGAACTTGCTAGTGTGAGTTTACGTCCAAGATGACCTGTAGGTACTGCTGGTGCAGGTGGGCCTCAGATTATTAATGGTTGGTATGGAGTGTATACAGGAAACTGGAAGAAGACAAATCATTTAAGTGACTTTCTGATGTGGCTCGTATACACTTTAACCTAAACCACCAGCAATCCTTCTTCTCCTAGTCACCTCATACTTACAACATCCAGTCTTACCTCCTTCTTTCTTACCATACAAACGCTCTCCTGACTACCTGACCCTACCTTGATGATTGTTTTTGTAGTTCTGCCAATTAAGCTACCTAGGTCACGTCACTCTGTTCTGCCCTCGCTATGCTCGGGCTCCACTCTGCCCCTCTACCTTACCCTCTTTCCCACTCACCTCTGCTTTCCTTAGATTTATACTTCCATAGCCACACCCTTCCTCGAAACCACAAATCAAATTACACCACACACTAAAACTCCTCCCTTCACTTCCTGTTCTTAACCCTCCCACAACCTATCTACCACTACACAAATATTCCCCCACCTCCTTTTTACCACTACAACTACAAATCCTAACTAACCCATAAACCATAGTCAATATGTCCACCACAAACAAACCTACCAAGACAAACACACCCATGTCCTGCCTACCCTCTACTAAATCATTGAAACAATTTATCTTACTAACTGCATCTCTTGTTCTACTAATAGTTCCAGCCTACAACACCTCCACTTATTTCACACTTTTCAGTACTCCCCCTTCACACTCAACCTCTAACACAGATCCCCTACCTTACAATCCAATAAACTACCACATAAGTAGTTCCATCTTCAATAACCTAACTTTCAACCAGGCTAGACTTTCACTACATTCTCATCCCAACATCCCTATTATCTCTCAGAAATATGACAAAAACATTACCAGGTTCCTGAAAGTTGTTGTCAACTTAGCACTACAGCTAGTCCTTAGTGGGGGCATGCATCCAAACCTCGGCCCATCCTGCATACCATCAAGCTCAGTACCTCAATTAGACACACATTTAAATTGCAATCAGGCACCAATCTTACCTAATAGGACAAAGCAGATATCCTCATACTGAATATGAATATAAAAGTGTTAATAATAGGATTCCCAAACTCCATGCCAGCATCTCCCTTTACTCCCCAGACATTGTACTTCTCACTGAAACCTGGCTAAACCCAAACAGCAATGATAATGAAATACTATCACCAGGATACATCATATGATCAGACAGAAAAATAAAAAAGGTGGAGGTGTAGCCCTACTCTTTAAAAAACATCTCTCAATAGAAACACTTACTGAAAAAACTCTAAACCTTAACAATACTGAAATAGTATTTTCCAAGTTAAGTATCATCCTTAAGAAACATATATATATTATTGGTATCTACATGCCACCAGAGGACAATATCCAGTTGCTAGAAAATATTCTGCACTAGTGTAATGCAACCTTACTTCAGGAAATACTCATCATGGGTGATTTCAACATAGATTGGTTAGAATGCAACTTGCCAAACCCCAAACACTGTATTAACCTCCACAGCTTCTCACAACTCATCCAAGCACCCAACAGAGTTAATAAACCATCTAACAAACTCTCCACTCTAGACTACATATTCACAAATATTCCAACCCTATACCCCTTCTCCAGTTGTCTGCCAGATAATTTCAGTGATCACTATCCCACATTTGTAGTCAGGAAAAGAACAAATCCCACTAACCAAGCCACTCTAATACAAATACGAAACAAAACACAGCTGAACCCCAACAAACTTATTGAGCTACTTAAGCATTTTAGCTGGGCTCCCTTAAAGCAGCTATCGCTACAGGAAGCTGCTATTTCAGCTCCTCCTTCCTCTCCATACTAAATTCTCAAGCTCCCAGCAGATGTATTTTGGCCAAAGCTAATTATGCTCCTTGGCTAAAAAAGGAAACCCTACCACTTCTTAAAGCTAGAGATAAGGAATGGTCAACCTAGAAAAAAATAGAACTCAGGTCAATTTACAAACTTATCAGGAACTTAAAGATAAAGCTAAGAAGCAAATTAAACTAGACAAAATAAACTACTACACCGAAATTCAATCCAAGCACCATAAAAACCCATAAAAATTCTGGTCTACAATAAACAATATCCTTCTACCAGGCAAAACCAGAACACCCCCTACTACCAATACTAATAACTCAGACAATATTGCTATGCAGTTTAATAAATATTTTACTAAAACCATCTAAGTACTGTCAAACAATCAATCCCTCTCACCCATCTCACTCTCAGTTCCTACTCCCTGCATAACATCTATCTTCTCCTTGCAATTGGTAGCAACTGACACAATCAAAAAAACTTCTGAAAAAGTTAAAGCTCACTATCCTGGCTTCAGATAACCTACCTGCAGAATACCTAAAGCTAGCAGCAGACTGCATAACCTACCCTATATTAATACTAGTCAATGGATCCATAGCTGAACATAAAGTCCCTCCCATTTGGAAAACTTCTTACATTACTCCATTACATAAAGGTGGCTCATCAACAGACTTTAATAACTAATGTCCAATTGCAATATTATCCCCACTATCTAAAATTTTGGAAAGAGTAATTCACATGCAAGTAGCCAATTAACTACATACTAACAAACTCCTAATTAACACACAGCATGGCTTCCGACCTTTCCACAGCACTACACCCACTCTAATGTCATTTACTAATACTGTCAACTAAGACTAAGATCTTCCTTGATCTATCAAAAGCCTTTGATATGGTTTCTCATTCTGAACTCATAAACACACTCTCTGAACTAAATGTCTGCAATTCTATGCTTGCCTGGTTTCAAGATTACCTCACTGGATGCAAGAAAGCTGTAACTTGGCAACAGACCCTATCACTCCTCCTTCCAGTAAACCTAGGAATTCTCCAAGGCTTTATATTAGGCCCTCTGTCATTATCTATATTTACAAATAATCTTCACCTGTCCACTCCCCAGGCTTCCCTCATCCAATATGCAGTTGATTCAACAGAAATATGCACTAGAAGTACAGACCCTAACACAAAAAGATGCTAAATTAATTCTAAACCCTAAAAAAAAAAAAAAACTTATGGTCATTTGTCCCAATAAATACACCACTTCCAATAACTCTTTTAGCATCTCTTCTCTTAATGATACCATCATAACCCCATCTCCTCTTACCAAACTTTTAGGAGTAGAAACTGACAGCAAACTTAGATTCAATATTCACGTCTCCCAGACTATAAACAATTTCATAAAAAACTTGGCACATTATATACAAACAAAGCACTAAACTCCCCTTGTTAATAAGGATAAATTAATCATAGGCACTAAACAGCCTATAATTGCAAAGTAATTTGCTAAGATAAGGGAAAACAGCTCTTGTACATTACAAAAAAAAAAAAAAAGCACCAAACCAGGCATGTCCAAGGGTCAGCTTCCAATGATTTCTCCTGTACACCTGGTGAATCTAGCCATACTGGGGCAATGCAACAATTGCCTCATGTACACAGACAACCCCTTCCTCCTGCCACCCAACACTACAACCTGTGAGAGATGCAATTACATAGCCAAACTGGAAGCAAAGCTCTCTCCACCCAAGATTGTGCTAGACAGTCAAGAGGAGAAGGTTAACATCCACACTACACCTCAAGCAACACATAGCCCTTCTACACCCACACCACCAACACCCACTCATAGTAACACTCAACCCACATATGGGAAGGCCCTTAACATTAACCTGCCCAAGCAACAAGGACTTCTGAAGCTGAAAAGCAAACAAACACCAGTCACAACCAAAGTGTCACATAGATCACAACACCAGTGTGCCACCCAACAACAGCCCCTAAAGCAAGACAACATACTCAACACTTTAGTCATAGGTGACTCTATAGTCAGGCACACTGATGTTC
Organism: Protopterus annectens; assembly: GCF_019279795.1. Lineage (NCBI taxonomy): Eukaryota > Metazoa > Chordata > Ceratodontiformes > Protopteridae > Protopterus > Protopterus annectens. The sequence goes on along the minus strand of NC_056730.1, from coordinate 130,147,535 downwards.
CACTCACCAGGCTGAACAAGGAAAAAATTACTGTCAGCTGCCTGTCGGGTGCCAGGTTCCACTCCATAACGCATGCACTCAAGTCACTCCACAACAAGTATAAATATGACTCTGTCAATGTCCATGTTGGAGTGAATGACTTGAGACATACCTCCCTGGGCTACATGTAAAGAGACATGGAATAGCTCTCAGATCATATGGCCCAGGCAGGTATGTCCCTAGCCCTGAGTAGCATCCTGCCTTCGCCCATGATTGACTTCAACAATTGGCTAAGCTTCTGCTGTCATTTAAAGGGGATCCAGTATATGTCTGCCTGGGATGACATAATTGACAGACCACGATGCTTTGCCAGAGATGGTCTGCACCTGTCGCCCCTGGGATTCAGGTTACTGGCTAAGGCTCTTGCCACCCCTATAATGCCTTTTTAGGCAAAGTTCAGAGGACAAAACCACCACCGCAACAGATACAAGTATGCAAAATCTGAAGGTAATGCTACTCAATGCTAGATGTCTAAACCTCAAAATGCACTCTCTCAGAACATTGATATCTGTGCAGTAACTGAGACCTGGTTCCAGGCTCCAGAGACCACCCCTGCAATACCAGGCTACAACTCTTACCACACTTTTCGGCCACCAAACCAGGACTGAAATACTAAAGGAGAAGGAGTGTCCATATTCACGAAGGATATTCACAACACTAGGCAGGTTTCCCAATACAATGCGTCTGAAATTCTCCAGGTGCAACTAACACTAGGTAAGACCACAATCTAAACTGTAGCTTGCTACAGCTCCCCCACCATGCCCCAAGATTCTCACTTCACCTTTCTAAACATACTGGAAAATATTAAGATACAACCAAACACCCTAATACTTGGTGATTTCAACTACCCTGCCATTAACTGGGAAAACTACTCATGTACCAACACCTTTGCCCAACGATTCTTGGAATTCATAAATTCCAACGCCCTGGATCAACTAATCCTTAGTCCCACCAAGAGCTCCAATATCCTAGACCTCATCATTACCAACATGGGAAATCGATGCTCCACACCTATGGTCACCGCCTCGTTGGTCAGGTCTGACCATAAGCTAATCACCCTTAACATCCACATCTCACCCCCACCACCCAGTAAGGAAACCTCCGTAAAAAACTTCTCCAAAGCCAGCTTCATGCTACTCAAGTCAGAAGTGACAAACTTCATGTCACCCATCTGAAAGTTCGACTGCTGAATCCTACACTAGGGCACTGTACAAGCACATCCACTTGTGCATAAATCGTGCCATTCCCCAACAGAACCAAGATGCTCTCCTCCAAAAAAAGGAAGCCAACCTGGTGGTCCCTTGCCATAAACAAACTTTACAACAAAAGGAAGAAACTGTTGCAGAAAAGAGGAAAATCCCAGGATGCAAAAAACTCCCTTACCAGCCTCAGTAAGAAGCTGAGATCCCTCATAAAATCCTCCAAAGCTAGTTATGAAAATAAAATTGCCAAAGATTCCAAAGACAACCACAAGGCATTCTATAACTATGTCAAGAATCTAAATGGCAATGCTCAGATCAGCTCTGAGCTACAACAGAATGGGATTAAATATACTGATCCCAAGGATATTGCCAATATCCTGGCAGTGCAAACTTCACTCCCCTCTCACCCCCTAAAGGGCCCATCTTAATACCGAAAGATTGCCAAATTCCAGTAATAACGGCCACACAGGTAAAAAACATACACTCCAAACCTAAGAATACAGCATCCATGGAACTAGATGACATCCCAGGCTGTGTACTACATGAACTACAAAGTGAACTGGCACCTCACCTAAATGTCATGTTTAATCGGGTCTATATTAGATCACCAAACACTTAAAAAAGCGAACGGTGATTAATCGACCCTATGTAAGCAAAAGCTTACAATTTTGAACTGTCAGAACAGCAATTATTTTCCTAAGGAAAAAAATTGCTGTTCCAACAAAAAAAAAAATACTTTCAACATTACATTAAGTGGGGGGCCCACACCCCCCCACACCCCCTACTTAAATATACCAACTCTGAGACTGCACTACAGTGCCGGAAATGGCAACGTAACAAAGTGGCCAAGCAAATTCTTTCCCAGGGAAAGAATTCGCTTAAAAGCCGCTTTGATATTTCGCCATTTCAGGCTTTTGAGTTTGAAGGAATGTGTCTTCGGTCTTCTAATAGGGAACTGTTTAATTACAGCCTCACCTCAGGCTTTGTGCCCACTGAGTGGTGCACAGCTACAGTTATCCCACTCCACAATGGTGGATCCACCTTGGATCCCAGGAACTACCGCCCCATCAGTCTGATGAGCCTGATCTGCAAGGCCATGGAACGTATTATTATGGAACTTATAAACAAAGACAATGGCAACCTTCAAACACTGGGCCCCACGCAGTTTGGGTTCGTGAAGGACTGATCTTGTCTTCTGAACCTGACTGACTTCTTTGAATCAGTCTCCAGAACTGTGGACAAGGGTAAGGTGGTCCACCAGCCTTTCTGGACCTCGCCAAGGCCTTTGACACCATCCCCCACTATGGAATCACAGATAAAATTACTAAGCTGGGTATAAATCCGTACATCACTGGATGGGTTGCCAACTGGCTTACTGACAGAACCCACACTGTAAAAGTAGCCAACCCCAAATCCAGCTCCAGACAAGTGACAAGTGGAGTACCTCAGGGTTCAGTCCTGGAACCGCTCTTGTTTGGCATCTACTTCTCTGAAGTACAGGCCAACACTAAGGGATTCTGGCTAACAAAGTTCACAGATGACTGCAAACTGGAAGCCATTGTTGAATCCCGAAATGATGTGGATATTCAACAAAAAAGCCTTACATAAACAGATGCTTGGTGCCAGAGCCATGGGCTCAAGCTCAATGCCAAGAAATGTATAGCTATCCCCTTTGGGAAAAAACATGTACCTGTGAATTACCACATAGGTGGCAGTACACTAAACACTGAAAGTGTGATAAGAGACTTGGGGACACAGGTGGACAGTGGTCTCACCTTCGATAACCACATTGCCACAACAGTCAGGAAGTCCTTCTATTTGGCACGCCACATCACTAAGGGCTTTTCATCCAGAAAAAAGGAGGTCATTGTCCCACTGTACTCAGCCCTCATTAGACCCATTATAGAATGCAACGCCCCGTTTGGTATGTACCTCTCAAGACATCTGCAACAACTGTAAAGGCCGCAGAAATACCTCACTAAAAGAATCACAGGCCTAAAGCAGATGCCCTAACTCCACCTATACTCTGCCGCATATCGTCTACTCAGAGGCGACCTCTGCTTAACATACAAGGCTATGTCAAACCCAGAGCTGTTGGACATGCTACACTTAAAGAAATCCCAATCCCTCAGAGACATATGCTCCAGGGATCTAAACCTTGTCAACACAATTTAAAAAACATGCTAGAGGGATAGGTTCCTGATCCAGAGACTCCCCAGACTCTGGAATAGACTACCCATACATGCCAAGCAGAGCGCCTCTTTGGCACTCTTCAAAAGGAACCTTGATGATTGGATGGGAGATAGGAAATTCACCTTTGGAATCACGTCAGTCGCCCTGCTAGACAGGGGTCCAGGAAAGTAAATACTGTGGGAAGAAATAGCCAGGGAATTGTTATGGCTATGCTTGCACAGGCCCTAGGGCCGATAGCCTAGTACCAACCTATGAACCTATGAACCTATGAACAAACATTACTTCACTACCAGGGTTGCCATTGCCCAAATGCATTTAATCTTTACAATTTTATATGCAGTCCCCATACTTACAAATGTAAATAAATCTGAGATACAAAAACTTGAATCCTGTTACAACAAAATTGCCAGATATTCTACAAACTCAACTGGCTAGAGCTGCCCCAACCCCTGCACTACACACAACTAACAATGGCACATAAAATTCTCATTAGCCATGAGAAAACACCTGCCCTACAAACACTCCTTCAACCCTATGCTACTAATAGACTACTACGCTCCACCAACAAAAAACATATAAAAATCTATTCATCCAAAAATCAAGTAGGTGATTCTCTCTTCGCAAACTACAAAGGAAAACTATGGAACGAACTGCCAAAAAATATAACTACCACTACATCCTTAGCACTATTCAAAACAACTCTAAAAAAATCTCTTGAACAATTGGCTGTGTCCCTGCTCTACCCCCGACTAACTCTCACCTCTAATCCTGATAAGCACCTCTCCCTCTCCAGTTTTGCCACTTCCTCAGAATAACCTTCAAGTCTTACTAGTCTCTCACAATATATTCTACCTGTTTCTTACTTACCAGCAACTCTCGGTCCTAAATTAAGCATCATGAGAAACATCTCTGAGCACAGAGAGGCAATTTATATTCTGTAAAACTGAATGTTCCTTTGATTCTTTGAATGCCCATTGTTTTATTCATTTGAAACCTTGGAGGGCCCATGGTATTTACTATACTGTAATGTTATATATTTTCTGTATATACTGTTTTGTACATAAGTAACTTTGAATCCCTAGTGCTAAATAGCCATATATTTGTCTTATACTACACTGCTATTTTGTTAGTCTAAACTAGTTAATAGTACCTTGAACAATGTATACTATTATTATTTTTTTTATATGTGTACACTGCTGTTCTTCTGGAGCTTTTCTCCCCAGGCCTCCACTGAAAAAGGACATGTGTCCAGTTAGACTTTCATAGTAAACAAATGTAAAATAAATAAAATAAAAATAAAAATAAATATAAATATAAATAGCAGTATTATATATGTAGCAAGGGTGCGGTAGGTGCCGCTATTAACCTGATAAAGTTTTTTTTTTTTGTTACTTTCAACCACCTGGTAAGGCTGTTTAAGGTGTTTTCACAGGCCACGCGGCTCGCAGCTCATGTATGGGTAGCTTTGATTGTTAGGGGGAGGGGGATATGTAAAGTTTAATGGTAGACATATGGCGTGTTTCTTGACTGTTCAGATTTTCACAGATGGTCCAGGTTTTGGCTGCATAATGTTGGTCGGTTCTCATAAATCAGGGGCAGTTTAATTTCATGCACTTTTAAAGTTCTCTGTGGGAGATCTTGCTTGCTAACAACCTTAGGATCCAGGAACATTATGAACTTTCCAGGCTACAAGCCATGTGTTGGGAGCGCTGAAGATTAATCTATAAGAAAGTAATATATTAATACACAGATGATTTTGGACCATCCCATTTAGGCTACAAAATTGGGGAAAAGCAGATAGCGACAGTGCACAGATATTGCCAAAAGTAAGGAGCTCAAACTAAGTCTTTCTCAGCTTAGTGTCACACAAGGGCATGGTTCTACCAGCTTTTGTTAAATGTGGAGCATTACCTTGTATTGTATCAGGGGAGAAAATGGGCAAGATGTGAAGCACTTTATTAGCAGTGCCGGATAGGAAATTAATAGCAAGGTTTAATTAACTGTTTCTTTATATTTTTTGAAGGACTGTCAATGGACAGGTGACTGGTACTTAATATTTGTGAACATGGTATGGGTAGCTCCCGAGGAAGGAACGTTTCTAGCAAAGATCTGTCTACCCTGGTGAAGGGCTTAGACCTAGGCAGAGGTGTAACTTTGCTTGTGACTGCTTGTACTAAGTTGTTGAAGGGTTATACGCAGATGGCACTAATTTGGGTTACTGCTGTGTTCCATGGTTAGAGTTGGTTGGTATAACTTTCATCTCTACAGATTTTCTCCAGAATTCTGCCTTGCAGTTTGGGTATATTATCATAAACCTGCAAGTTTCTGGCAAAAAAGTGAAATCATTAAAGATTGAAGTTAGAAATAATGACACACTTCTGGGTTTCAATTTCATACCTTTTGGGACACTCGTGCCAATGCAAACCCATTGTTTTATTAATTTTTGAGTTTGTGAGACAGTTAAAATGGACCCATTTTCATTTTTTTTTGTATGGGTCAGAGGCAGTTAGCTACCCTTGTCCTGCGCATGTTCAGTAAGGCACTAACAGTCATGGGGGGAGGGCATGCTTTCTGATTCCTTCCATAGGAGCACCATTCCCTATCACCTCTTGGGTGCAAGATTGAAAAAAAATGGTAGATATTTATGTTTAAGCACAGACTTATTTCTTGTGATCTGCAGTTTCATTGTCCATTGCAGGATACTCATTGCGTTTGCCAATCAAGAAGATGATTAGGGGGAGGCATGCACTCAAATGACAAAAGGTGTAATATGCTAATCAGGGTTGCTGTAGTGTAAACTACACATAACAGAAGTGCAGAGTTTAAGCATCTGTACACGGTTCAGCTAAGCTATATCGCACGTGGTTCACAAAAAAAAAACAAACATTGTTAGTATAAATTTCAGATGCTAAAAAGCTTGAAACAGAGTTGAAAGATGAGGTGGCTCAGAGGGAGGAAATGTCGGTAGGGCTGTTTCATGGCAGAAAACTTGGAATCTGCATAGACTTGACAATTATTCTTTTCAGTAGGTTCATAAGTTGAACATTTTAAGTTGGATGTAGGAACATTGATTCTTGACGCAGGGATCCTTGTGCTCAAGTGTTGATTTTCTCAGAGAGTCCTGAAATTTGCCACATACTTGGTCTGTTCCCTATAATGTTTTTGATTTACTTTAATTCTGTAGCAGATCGGTGAGGATTGCTTTTACAATTAATGACAATTGTCTGAGTCAGATGTCATATGCTTCAGAATTACATGGTAATTCCATATCTTTTTTTCTACGTTTATGGGAGTGATAATTAAAATGTTTACTTATTTGGGGCTTTGTCCTTGAAGGGGCCTGGTTGGATTTGGGTGTTTGTTTTCCATTGTTTTAAGCTTTGCAAGTAGAAGTTGGAGATATGGGGACATCCTGGTTTGAAGGCGGGGGGAGAAAGAAAAAAGAAAAAAAAGTCAAGGAACAAAAATTTTGTTTGAAGTTCTGGAGGAACTGCTGGGTGCAGTTCAAGCATTGGGAGTAAGGATAGGAATTTGAGTTGCGGACTTAAAAAAGTCCTGCAGTGAAGGTACACTAGAACAATTGGGTACATCATTACATGGATCATGGTATGTGTGTCTTTTTGACATGGGTCTGTGATTGTTTGCATTTGTTCTTACATTAAGGGGTTATTAAGGTTCTTTCGGTGAGAGGTGGGGAGGTATGATTTTGATATGCAGGCTAGTGTCTGCCAAGGGGTGGGGGGGCTAGGATAACAGTTGTGCTATTAATTAGCAGATTCAAGGTAGGCGGGCTACTCAATGGTCTAGACTTTGTTGCAAGTTTTGGGGTGTTTTCATAAAAGTTGTGCTTTCTGCCAAATCATTGGGAGGATCTGAGGACTGTAGTCACTAAATAATGGCATACAGTTGCATTTTGTACTGCAAATCCTTCATAGAGGTAGATTGTCACAAACTTTATGGCTAAGAAAGATATTCAGATTCAGTTACTGACAGGAATGTGTCAACTACACCGCTATTTCCAGCTTTTGTTCTCTCTACAGTTTGGTACTAAATTTTCGTTTCTTTTGCAGATGGGGAAACAGAGATGGACGGCTCAGGGACAACAGAACCCAAGGCATCCCAGACTGCAGGAGAAGCCAGCTTCCAAGGAACAAAGGCAGCTGCTGGCAGATCGGCTTGGGAAGATGACCCCAGAATTTGTTGGCATGGAGATGATGGAGACTGTGTCTGGATAATCAGGATGAGACAATATTATAGGTTTTACAGTGTTGCTATTTGGTATGAGTTTAATATTGTAAAGGCTAATAAACCTAAAATATCACTTCTTATGTTAATTGGTGAATGTTACATTAAGTTAGTCATCATAATTGTGGGTGGGTGAATTTTCCCTGTATTTTGTGCGTGTGGGTGGGAGAATTTTCCCTGTATTTTGTGTGTGTGTGTTTTGTTTTGTTTTGTTTTTTTTATACCATCTTTGGTATAGTCCCTGCAAGTTAACCTAATATGACCTATGAAATGGATTTATGGGTATTGTCTTTAGTGACTATGAGTGGTTGAATAAGGATGGTGGCTGATCGGGGTGGCAAGTGCCACTATTACTTGCATGCTTCTCATTGGAAACTTGTACCCTTGGTAATGTTGGGGGGGTTATGGTAGGTACAGCCTCCCCTTTAGCAAGGATGCCAATTCCAAGGTGTGGGACGCTGCCACTCGTAATGTGGAACAATTAGGTGAAAGGTGGAACATTTTTAATGGCTCCCTAACAATTTTAACTAGCAAGCTCATAGGATGGTTAAGAATATAATAAGTTTACTTATAGAATGGGCTTGTAATGAAATAGTGATTCAATTTTATTTACTATTGGTATCCATTATATTGGTAAAATAGAAGGTGTAACGGACCTTTCTGAGGTGTGACAGTCAGGCATGAATGTTAACAAAGGCAGGAGTGTGGCACTGAATCGAGAGAGTTGGCAACAGTTAATACAATACCCCGACCCCATATAGAAAAATGGGAAAAAGGGTGCTGCTGCTGCTGCTGATGGTGATGGTGATGATGTTTAGAGGAGCATGAGCTCTTACCAGATGGGGATGGTGGTCATTAAGAAGTCTTGCTTTATGTGTGTTCAGAGGATTTACAGTTTTCTTCCTTTGCAGATAGGAAGTGCAGAGGGTGTTTTAGATGGCAGCCAGGAGGTTGGGGCTTGGAATTTGATGAATTCTGCTACAGTGGAGGGATTTTGTTGGGGGGAATATACTGTCCTCTGGAGTGGTGCACAATGACATGTAGGTAATCCTACTTTATTAACTGCTCATTAGTTACATGGATGTCAAGGGTATGTGAACTTAATCCTGGTCGGCGCTTCATTGATTTCAAGGGTTGGGGTCGGTCTAATAGTATAAAGAATGACAGACATTGGCTATGGACAAGATAACTTGTGTTTTGAGGGTTGGATTTGGTAATGGAGGTTTATTGGGCTACAGTTCATGTGGCATTTTCTTTTATGGAGGTACTGAAGTCATTCAGAGGGTGGTTTGTTGGTCAACAAATGCTATGATGTCATTAAATGCTTTCTTGTTTATATCAGATAGTTGGTCTCATGGCGGGATTGCTGTTATATTGATTGGAAAGGAAATTTCATTTTGGACATTAATATGTACATTTGGCAGTACAACAGGGCTGCGGTTAGGCATGATGGTGTGTAGTTGTTATTGCGTGATGTGGGTTTAGTGTTTTGGTGGTACATTTGGCAGGTAATGACCTGGGAATCACTGTAAAGCTATTACTGGTAGTTAAGTAAGTGAGACTTTAGCTAATATACAGAGGTTATGCTAGGTTATGAGGTTATGGTTTGTTACTTTAGCATTGGAGAGTGATGAGTGGTTTAATTTCAGCCATTTAGGCAATTGGCTACTTTGGCTATTTATGTGATAGGGCTTTGGGAGGTGATGACACGGATCCAGTTCGGTTAGAGAGGGTGAAGTACACCAAATGATGTTTGACTTAATACCTTTTAATGAACGGTTAGGCTGATGGAATTTTGGTAGGATAGAGGAGAAACAGCCTGGTCAGGCTGGTGGGCGGAGAAGAGGGACAGGCTTGCCCTCTTCTGTTCCCCCTCTGGTGCTGGATGTTCATTTCAATGAGTTGGGAAAGGAAAGTGAGCAGTTGGATGGTGCTTGATAAATAAAATAAGTAAGTGGAGGTAAGGACCCTGCTTATTTGGCTGGATGTGTAAATCAATAAATGGTAAATGAAGTTAATGATGGGATACTGCTTCATAAATAAAATAAGAGAGTGGAAGTAAGGACCCTGCTTATTTGGTTGAATGTGTAAATCAATAAATGGTAAAAGAAGTTAGTGATGGGATGCTGCTTTATAAGTAAAGTAAGCAAGTGGAGGTATGGACGCTGTTTACTGGGTCAGGATGGGCAAGGTCACGCTGTCCTGGTTAACATTACATGGATATTTATTTTGTGATTAATATCAACTATACTATGTGTCAGCTGTAATTAATAAATTGGTTAACAAAATTATGTTTATGGAAGTTTAATAAAGGTCGTTAAATCTCATTCGGAGTGATGTGCTTATTGAATGGGTCCTTGACAAATTGTATTACAGTTTTTAAACCTGTTACAAAATCAGGTGCACTCTGTTTCTGGCAATGGAATGTGTGAAGTGCTAAATACATTACAGCATTCAAAACACTTTGAACTCCTATAGTTTCATGCATTTACTTTTTTTCTTTTTTACACTGTCTTGTATTACATTTGGGGAACTAAAGCTCCATGTACCACAAAGACTTGTGTATCAGCACCAAGCTCAATACATCTTCCAATGCTGTAAAACATGTAGCTCTCCTAGCTTGTCTTTCATTCCCTGTCTCTCTAAATGGTAATACGCGGTGAAGATAAAGGCTCGATTACTACCAAGAATAGGATGAGGTCTTTCTAATTATAACCAAGCAGTTGTATGTTCTCAGAACTGATGGCAAAATTCATTTTTGAGGTGAATTTCTTGGCATTCTTTTCTTGAATGTGAATAACTTGTTATTGATCACAGACCTTATCATAAACTTTTAAGTTACACTTTAATAATAGACAGTGAAATCTCCTAACAACTGAGATGATGAGGTCCTTGGAGGAAGGATTGAAATGTGATAATATCAATAGTGGGATGTATGGCTTAAATCTAGTTATTATTTTGGCCAGTACTTCAGATGTCTGAATACTTTGCTGTCAGATTACAGATTGAGCCAACTTTCATTTTCAATACTAGATTTTCTTACTTTTTTTGGCTAATACACTAATGTAGTCTATACAAATGTGTGACTTTTTGTTTGTTGTTACTCTGAAGTCATCACACATTCCCAAAACACAAATTAAATAATACAAAAGTACACCATTATTATTCAAATAAACAGGCATAGTATATAGAATATTCTAATCTTAATTTTCAGACATTTCAATGGTAGAAATGTCATGCAAGAAGTTCATCTGTCTGTCAAAAGACCACACTGACAGGAATAACCTTTGTCAGCAGACTTGCTTTTGCTGTATATCTGGCACATTCATACATTTATTTTCACTTTACTCCTTTGTGCAGTTATTTTAAATGCTTTGTGTCTTACTCTCTTAGATAAAGCTGACAATATACAGCTCATTCAGGCCGCAGCATGATGTTACTGCAGCCATCTGTCTGCCTCACGTTCCTGTTAATAACAATGCCTCTGGGTACTAGGCAGTCGTAGCCTATGTGAAAATGCAGCAGCTCAGTGCTTGAGGAAGAGACAGCAGGTGCTAGTCTCCCACATCCCTACTTACACGGTCTTTGTTTTTTAGTTTCTCCTTAATGGCGATGTTTAATAAAATATGAATACGGTGCTAAATATTTCCATGACTTGTTTACAATGTGTCATGTGCTCATGTTTCTCACATGCATACAAGAATGAAACACGGTGCATATTTCATAAACACATGATGAATTATTTTTTTCAGTCACAAAAAGTAAGTATGCTATTGCCAACAATACGAATCCCGTAGTAAGCTTGCTATGTGAACATGGAAGTCTGACGTTGTCCTTATGCTGAACTTATACCGAGTTCTAAGACTTTATCAGCATCATCTGCTTTTTCTGTCCTTCTGCTTACTGCAACCATCTGAAGCATCACAGTTGACTACATAGGTTCATAGGTTCATAGGTTTATACTAGGCTTATAGATAATTCCCATGATATGTATGGACAACATTAATGTAAAAGTAAAAGGAGATGGTCAAGAATCTCTATTCATTTTTTGCTCACTTGTTAACTGGTAGGCTCACCGGGTGGCAGTGCACATTTTAACTCGTGTACTACCTGGCTATGTGACTTATTCACTGCCACACAATAGAGAAACTGAGTTTAAGGAAAAATATATGGGACCACAGAATAAAGTTGCCAGCATCTTACAGACTCAAGTGTCTGTCAGAAACTACTTTCCTCAGCTGTGCTGGCTCTATGGCATAGAGGTTAGTGTATAGTTCTTGAAATGGCCAGCATCAGACAGTTGTGATTTCTGTTCCTATGCTATAATCTGTATAAGTGCATATACTGCATGACTACTAGCCACCCATTTCTCCTAATCTCTTCTCCACCTTAAAAATATGTTCTGGTCCTTACCGAGTCTCATCTACTTACAAGCAAACAAATAACACAGACATAAGTCAAGGCCAGAAGTATCAGCTGTTGTCTCATTGCTAATCAGGCCAACAGTCTTGGAGGTGAAGACAAGTATTTAATGTGGACTGCACTGCCCATGTCTGGGTAAGAAAACTAGGAATAGAAATAGTGTGACACAAGAATACAGTTGGCATTGAATAGAACAAAGGGTTTATATTCTCTTTGCTTATCTAGACCTATACAGTGGATTGGCAGAGTAAGAAGCTGTGAACCTGATGACGATGTAGGTAATACATAAGCTATGAAATAATTTGGTGTACCTTGCAATCAGAAGTGTTCTCCTCATAGCTGTTCCCAAAATATGTGTGTCACTGCGTATTAGTATAGCAGCATTATGAAAATACAAATATACCTGGAGCTCATACTGCCACTACTAGCAATGAGCAACGTGCAACTCTCCTAAAACTCCTGCAAAACCAGCACTGAACAAGGTCAAAAAGATCACATGTAATGGTGCAGCGTGCAAATCTTACTGGATCCAGTAATGAAATTAAAAATCATGACAATCATGACATCAACTAAAACTTAGCATGTTAACCAGCACAGCTGGAACATAAGGTTGCCATTTTAGGCTCCTTTCAGAAATACTGAATAAAAGGGAAATTGATCTACAGGTGTACAATATGACAAAAAGGGAATGGAATTTTAAGCCTCAGATAGACAGATGTAGGAAATGTCTACACCACTGACAAAGCCATATTAACAGACACTGCTTACAAGGTATGGGACCATGCTGGTAAAGCAATTAAAGGAACTGGTAGAAGATATGCATGAAACATCTGCAAAACAAGAGTCACTGCTAATGGAAGAGTGGCCTACCAACAATCATTACGAGAACACAAAGGCACTATATACTACAGAGTGTGCTTTGGCGTAGGAACCTAGACAGTTTTGTTCCTAGAGCTTATCATAAAGAACATGGTGGAAGATCAAGGAGTGGAAAGTAGTGTGCCATTCGATGATTACAATATGCCATGACTGATCATTCAGGGGTGTAAAGGACTTAGGAACTTCAAGAAAATGCATTAACCCACTGCACAGGCATCCTCTCCCAGGGACAAGCAAAATAATCCACAATTCACAATTATTACTATATGTTTTCTGGAAAGAGTTTCCCTGCAGATGAAGGGTACGGTCCTTTCTTCATCTCATGAAAACGTGTTTATGTTCCACAGGAAAAGGAAATCAATAATACATAACTCAGTCTCGGATGCCCTTCGGCAGGACAAACTCACCAATGCAAAGATAATTCCACTTATAAAATTTTGTATTGTTTTTATTAATGCACATGACACTAGACTGGACTTTCAACAACATACCAGGTTGGTAAATATACAAATGTTTGACACAATTTACACTTACCACAGGCCTTTATATGTTACCTGCCATATGCATTGCACTTTTAAAGCATAGTTACCAATGATTCTGAACCTTGTATATAAAATATCAAAGCACAGTTTGGTGGTTTCATAGATTAAAGTAATTTTGTAGTCAGAAAAGACAAGAATGAATGAATGGCATGGACAAAAGATAAACTGCAGCTTTAGAAGGAGAGCACCTTGCTTATTTAACAGATGGCACACAATCAGAAATAACTGAATTCCATAGATCACCTGGCTCTACTTGAGAAAAATAATATCCAGCAAGGTATTGCTATTGACCAAGCAGCAATTGTTTTCAATTATATTCATTTTGGTAAACAGCAAAAGCTATATTTATAATTTTATTTCAAATAGCATCACTATCTTAAAAGCAAAGTAACACATAGGATTGCAGGTAAATGACCATATTCTACTTATAGGTTCATAGGTTCATAGGTAGGTACTAGGCTATCTGCCCGAAGGCATTTATAAGCCTAGCTAGAATTGTGCTGGCTTTCGCTGTCCCCTTAGATTAGTTCCCTGTGCCTCTGTCCAGCAGAGCCATTGAAGTGATCCCCGGGGTAAACTTTCTATTTCCCATCCACTTGTCAAGGTTTGTCTTGAAGAGTGTTAGAGAGGAGATCTGCCTAATGTAGATTGGAATCTTGTTCCAGAGCATGAGAAGTCTCTGGTGTCAGGAATCTATCCCTCCAGCACGTCCTATTTATTGTTGTGGTGAGGTTTAGATCCCTAGAGCGTGTGGCATGAGGGGATATGGTTTTCTTTAGGTGGAGCATGTCCATCAATTCTGGGTTGGACATGGCCTTGTATGTCAGGCATAGTTCAACTCTGAGTAGGTGGTATGCAACTGAGTACAGCTGGAGTTTCTTCAGTCAAGCTGCATAGGGCATCTGTTTGAGGCCAGTGATCATCTTGGTGAGGTACTTCTGTGGTCTTTCCAGCTGTTGCAGGTGTCTTGTAAGGTACATCTCAAATGGGGCATTGTACTCTATGATGGGTCTGATGAGTGATGTGTAGAGGGGTACAATGACCTCTTTTGATCTGGATGCAAACCCTTTTGTGATTAGGTGGGCCACATAGAAGGATTTTCTAACCAATTTGGCAATGTGATTATCAAAGGAAAGATTACTATCTACTTGGATCCCAGATCACTTATTACGTCTTCTGTATTTAGGGGCCTACCACCCATGTGGTAGTTTGTGGGTACTTTGTTTTTTCCAAAGTGGATGACTATGCACTTTTTGGCATTTAGCGTGAGGCCATGGTTTTGACACCAGGTGTCTGTCTCAGTTCCTTTTGGAGGATGTCTGTGTCAGCCAGAGTGTCAGTTATAGCCCCTAGTTTGCAGTCATCTGTGAACTTGGTCAGCCATAGACCTCCTGTGCTTGCCTGTAACTCTGAGAAGTATATGCCGAACAGGAGGGGTCCTAGGACTGAGCCCTGGGGAATGCCACTTGTAACCAGTTTAGAGTCAGACCTAGCTCCCGTAACTCTGTCTGTGAGCCAGTTGGCAACCCATCTCATGATGTAGGGGTTTATGTTCAGGCCAGTGAGCTTGTCTATAATACCAGAATGGGGAATGGTGTTGAAAGCCTTTGCAAGGTCTAGTTAGGTGGTGTGGACCACCTTTCTCTCATCTATAGCCTTGGTAACTGTCCCAAAGAAGTCCACCAGGTTTAGGAGGCATGATCTGCCCTTAACAAAGCCGAACTGGGGAGGGTACAGTGCTTGGAGGTTCCCAATGTCTCTGTTAATGATATCCATGATGATGTGGCCCATAGCCTTGCAGACCAAGCTAGTAAGGATTATAGGGCGATAGTTCACGGGGTCTCTTGTGGCTCCACCTTTGTAGAGCAGAATAACCTTTGCTGTGCGCCACTCTATGGGCATGTAGCCTGTGGAGAGGCTGTTTGAACAGTGTGTTTAGGTGAGGGGTTAGTTCATCTTTGAGCTTGTGTAGGACACAGCCTGGGACACCATCTGGTCCCATTGATGCTGTATTTTTGGCTTTGAAGAGGGCTGTTTTAACCTGAATGTCTGTGATTTCAGGGGCACTACATTCTTCTGGCATGGCTATGGTCCCTTTTGGGGGTGAGAGGGGGGTGTAGTTTGCAATGAACCTGTCTGCCAGGATGCTGGTGATATCAGTCAGTTCAGTGTATTTTGTACCATTCTGCACTAACTCAGAGCAGATCTGAGAATTGAGATTCTTGACATAGCTAAAGAATGCCTTGTGGTTATCTTTGGAGTCCTTGGCAATTTTTCTTTCGAAGCTAGCCTTGGATGATTTTATGAGGGATCATAGTTTCTTGCTGATACTGATCAGGGGTGTCTTACCTTCATGGGGTTTTACGCTTTTCTGTACTAGTTTGCTCCTTCTATTGTACAGCTTGTTTATGGCAGGGGTCCACCAGACTGGTTTCCTTTTCTTGGAGGAGTGAGCCTTGGTTTTGCTTGGGATAGCATGATCCATGCATTCTTGTAGGTGCCCATAGAGTACATTAGTAAAGGATTTTGCAGCTTGGGCAGCATTATTCCTTAGCATGGGGCTTTGAAACTTTCCTCCTTAGTCTTAAATAATGTGAAGTTTGCTTTTGAAAAGTTTTTCACGTGGTTTCTTTGACCGGTGGTGGGGGTGGAATGTGGATATCCAGAGTGATTAGTTTATGGTCAGATCCAACCAGAAAGGGGTTGACCTCCGTGTGGAACACCAGTCGCCCATGTTGGTGATAACCAGGTCCAATATGTTGTCCCCTCTGTTGGGGGTGTTGACCAGTTGATCCAGGGCGTTTGAGTTTATAAATTCTAGGAAATGTTTGGCAAGGGAGTTAGTACTTGAGTAGTTCTCCCAGTTAATGTTTGGGTAATTTAAATCAGCCAATATCAGGGTGTTTGGTAGGACCTTTATGTTAACCAGTGTTTCCAGAAATGCAGAAGGGGGTCCTGGGACATGGTGGGTGATCTGCAGCAAGCTACAATTTGAATTGCAGTTTTGCCCATTGTTAGTTGCACGTGGATGATTTCTGAAGCATCATGCTGTGCCACTAACCTGGAGGTGTGGGTATCCTTGATGAATATGGATACGCCCCCACCTTTTGTATTTGGTCCAGGTTTTGTGGCCGAAATGTATGATATGAGTTGTAGCCTGGTAGTGCTGGGGTGCTCTCTGGAGCCTTAAACCAGGTTTCTGTTACTGCACATATATCAATTTTCTCCATACTGAGGAGTGCCTTGAGTGCGTGCATTTTGAGGTTTAGATTTCTGGCTTTGAGCAGATTCACCCTCAGTTTTTGGTTACTTGTGCTATTTACAGTGGTGGGTTTGTCTTTTGAGCCTTGCCTAAAAAATGGCACTATGGGGGTGGCAAGAGCCTTGGCCAGTATTCGAAAGCCTAACGGTGAAAGCTGCAAGCTGTCTCTAGCAAATCACCGTGGCTTGTCGAGCATGTCATCCCAGGCTGACAGACACTGGATCCCCTTTGAATGACACCAGAACCTTAACCAATTGTTGAAATTGATCATTTTTTTCTTTATACTGTGGTATCATTCTTGGTGAGGGCAGGATGCTATTCAAGGTCAGGGTCATACTGGCCTGGGCTACGTGATCAGAGAGCTCTTTCATGTCTCTTTTCATGTAGTCCAGGGAGGTATGGCTCAGGTCATTCACACCAGCATGGACATTGACAGAGTCGTATTTGTACTTTTTCTGGAGTGACCTGAGTGCTTGTGTTACGTGGCAGATCCTGGCACCCGACAGGCAGCTAACAGTAACCTTCTCCTTGTTTAGCCTAGTGAGTGGGATGTCAGTGTGCCTGACTATACAGTCACCTATTACTAGTGTGTCGGGTATGTTATTTTGCCGTAAGGGCTGTGATTGTGTGGCACACTGGTTTTGTGAAGTATGTGTTTCATGGTTTGTGTTGGGGGGTGGAGGTTGCTTGGGTGTCTCTTTGGAGGTCTCTGTTGCTTTTAAAGATTTTTATTTAGAGCCTCTGAGTATATTTTCGTGTATTTATGTGTGTTTTTTGCCGGTGCTGGTTTCATAGGTCTATGTGAGACTGGTGGTGTGATGCAATTAGTTCCCTTCTCCTCTTGACTGTCTGGTCCAGTCTTGGGTTGAGAGAGCTTAGCCTCCAGTTTGGCTGTATAATTGCATCTCTCGCATGTATTAGTGTTTGATGGTAGGAGGACAGGGTTGTCTGTGTACATGAGGCAGTTGTAACACTGCCTCAAGATGCCCAGGTTCACCAGTTGGACCGGAGAGTACACCTGAAACTGCCCTTTGGACATGCCTGGATAGGTACAGTGAACTGTTTTATTGATTGGCTGGTAAGGTCAAATAGAGAGCCTTGTCCTTATCTACAGAAGGTCGAATAGAGAGCCTTGCCCTTCTCTACAGTATAGGGGGTCTAGTGCTAAGGTTTATTAGTGGTTGCTATAAGTTTAGAGCAAGTACTGGGCTGAGAAGTGAATGGTTTGAGTGCTTAAGTTGAAAGTTTGTCTAGTTCCAAGGGAAAAATTGAAGAGTAGACTTTGTGGAGCTGGGAATAGTTATACCCTAGCTAACTGGTGCTGCCTGGTACGTAGAACCGCACAAATGCGGGTATTATAGCAGGGAAATGAAAGGGATAGAAATTAGCCCAAAATGGCCAATAAACTACTAATTTCTGGGCAGAAACCACTCCTCCAGAGACAGATAGGCTGCTCACAGCTCCCCTCTCTCACAGGTGAACAGAGAAACTTCCTTCTATCCAAGTAAGGTATGGGCAAACACAGAAATTTGTAACACAGCCCTGAATTCAGCACTAACCTGAAAACTGGACTATACTAGCTTAGAAAGGCAGGAAAACAAGTATATATTTTTTTCAGAAAATAAAGCAGATACAATAAAAAAACACTTTAAATGCACAGAAATGGCTATCACACTTGAGTGTATAGCCTACAACAGTTAAACAGGTAATTTAAACACAAAAAGGATTTACATAAAGCCCAGTAATACACTAAAACAGGCAAACAACGAAACTTAAAACATGCACTTCTCACTGCCTTCATACTGTACTATTTAAGCAAACCCACTTTGTGTGCATCTCTTCTTTTTTAAGAAATTAAGATGTTTTAGCAGAGTTCAGACAGAAAGATTTAACACTAGAGATGAATTAGAGTAACAGTAGATACAAAATTGATAAGACATCAGCCACTGAAGTGGACATTAACATAGTTGTATACTGCATTCAAAATGCTGCATCTGACAATGTCTAGCGTAGTAGGCAGTCTATTTTTTTGACTTAACTTGATTTCCATAATCCTGTTCTCCGGGGTTAGGCCAATAGGGCTCCAATCCCACTGGTTCCCTGAGCCAGGCTATGACTGGGTCATTATGCACTGCGTAACCCAGAGAGTTGCATAAGATACACTACAGCAAATCCTTAGGCCAACTGTGCTTATTTGGCCCAGGGCTCTACTCTCACAGGAGGCTTTCTGTCAGGCTAAGATAGTGTCATTATGCATTATGTGACCCAGAGAGTTGCATAAGAGACACTATAGCAAAGTCTTAGGCCACCTGGGCCTAACTGGCCCAGAGCTCAACTCCCACAGGCGACCTTAAATCAGGGTATGACAGGGTCATTATACATTATGTGGCCCAGAGAGTTGTGTAAGAAACACTATAGAAAGGTGCAAAGCATTCTCCTACTGGTAGTCTTGCTCCCACAGTAGCTACAAGTTACTTTTGTGGAGTGAACAATTCCAGTCATGCACTGCACTACTGCCTAGGCCAGTATTAGTAACTGCAGCTTCACATATCTTGTGTGGCTCTAGAAAGCTAAGATACTCTACCAGCAGAACCTGCATTTTTTGGAAAACAGATGAACTATCTTTTTTAAGAAAATGAAGGAAAGCCTGACTGTGAGTAAACATACCTACTTGTGCTCCCATAGTGGTCAGTTGCTGTTAAGATGTGCTGCACAAGGTTTTCAACCTCAAACTGGTAAGATTAACCATCTGGTTAAGTATATAATTCCTTCTACTGCTGTGAAGATAGCAAAACCAGGCTTAGTTTGAAGACTGATAGAAAAATATTGTGTTTTCTTTTGCTTCTCTTGATGACATTAGGCTTGTGATTGATTGCTAATGAATACAATTGCAAGACAAAACTGTGGGCTATTCAGTCTCAGACATTAAATTAAATAACAGATATTGTGATGTGAGGTAACATCTAATTTCTTACACTTGTGAGAGTTGCCACTTCAACAGAATGGACGAGAAATGCATGTTGCAGTCAACGATCTAACCAAAATAGACCCAGGCAAGTCAAATATGAGGTGTTTGTGATGAGTGGTAGAAATCAGAGGTAGACAGATAATGATTCACTTTGCTGATAGTGGAAAAACTGTAATAGAAACAGTTTGACTCAAAAATGTGCTGCAGCACTCGGTATTATAATTAGAGTCATACAAAATGTGGGTGCAAACAGAAATGTAAACCTAGAAAACGACTGTACTAGACAGCTGCATGTAATCCTTACTGTTGCCCTTGTGACATTGTATATATCTAGAAAACATCTGCAAGCATTAGTCTGCTTACTTAGTTTAAAATATAATTAAATAAATAAAAAATAAGGTTTCAGAAACTGTTATAAGTGGGATGAGGTGTGAACAATGCTATTTCTAAGGAGAGGCCTGAGACTGGTTACTGTTATTATTGTTGAGCATTCTGAGGAAGGTCAACAGTTTTACATCGCTTTCTATATTGACTTATCAAGGTAAGAAAACTGAGAATGTATAATGGAGGTTAGAAATTGTTCATGCTTTTTCTTTTTTGGCTGCCCAGTCTTCCCACAAATATTACACCTAGCTCCACTGACTCGTTTACCCACTACTTTCTGGCATTTGCAGATAGTGGGCATGGGAGATGAGAACTGGGGACTGTGAAGAGACAAAAGACCTCATCAGGTTACATGATTCAAATGAATCTGCCTCATAATTCCATGGTCTGCTTAGTATTGTCTGCTGCACAAGACACTGAAGTGCAGAGACTACTTAATTTACAAAGGTAAGGACTTTTCATATGTTCATAAAGAATATTAACCAAGGTAGAACACTGATCCAACTAGAACATTTTTCGGGACAAAGTGGTGAAAATGCATACAATGAAACAATAAACTGTAATCAATATTAATTCAACAGTGGTAATGTCAAGGCAAGCATGCAGAGAGGTATAAGTCAGGATAATATTTAACATAAATGAAGACAGTCATAGGTAGACAGGATACAATAATTCAGTCAGTAAAATCAGCTGATTTTACTGACTGAATTATTGTATCCTGTCTACCTATGACTGCTGAATCCTACACAAATGCACTTTATAAGCACTTACACGAGTGCATGGATCATGCTATCCCTAATAGAACCAAGATGTTATCTTCCAAAAAAAGGAAGCCAATCTGGTGGTCCTCTGCCATAAACAAACTCTACAACAGAAGAAAGAAACTGTTGGAAAAGGGGTAAAATCCCATGACTGGAGGAAAGTACAGTTTTGTACCTACCATAAATGTAGATGTTCGAGTGTGCATACAGCTGCAGTCATCACACACGGGTTATCCTGCCGTCAGGCGGGTCCTCGGTCGGCCGAATTCCAAAGTCTAGGTCCGGCGTTGGTTGTCGTCGCTTCTTCCCTGACGTCAGTGCGGCAGGGGTATAAAAGAGGCAGCCAATGCCATTTTCTTCAGTTTTTCTTGCCCCAGATGTCAGGTGCCCCCAGAAAGGAAGGCAAAACATGATGTCATGCAAACATACATAAGTAGACAAATCAAAAGGGTAGTTGCAAGCAAATACACCATAAAGGAATTCCCCAAATAGGTTGTATGTTAAAGGTGTTTGTCATAAGCCCTGTCCTAAGAGGGGATGGAGGGAGGGTAACCTGGACTGCAGCTGTATGTGCACTCGAACATCTACATTTATGGTAGGTACAAAACTGTACTATGTTCATCGTGCATACAGCTGCAGTCATCACACTTGGGTAGAATCCCAAAGCTAAGTAAAGGTGGCTGGTACTAAGAACTAGGAATTAGGAGGGGCTAGAATGCAGGACTGCTGTGGCAAAGCCCACTCTAGATTTAGAGTATAGTGGAAGGTGGTAGTGCTTGGAGAAAGTGTGCACTGAACTCCAAGTAGCTGCTTCCAAAATGTCCTTGGTAGGGACCCCCCTGAGGAAAGCTGCTGAGGTAGTTGTAGCCCTGGTGGAGTGGGATCTGATGTATACAGGCACTGATTTTCCATGAAATGAATAACAAAAGCGTATGCAGTGGCGTATCCATTTTGAAATAGTCTGTTTGGAAATAGCCTTTCCTTGAGCACCTGTAGCATAGGACACAAAGAGCTGCTCAGACTTTCTGAATGACTTTGTTCTGTCCAAGTAATAACAAAGTTGCCTGTGAATGTCCAAGGAATGTAGTAGCCTCTCTCCTTTGTTCTGTGGGTTTGGAAAAAAGGTAGGTAAATGAATAAACTGATTCAAAGCCACACTGGATACTACCTTTGGCATGAAGGTAGGGTTGGTTCATAAGTAAACCCTGTCCTGATGGAAGATGATGAATGGTTGCACAGCCATGAGGGCCTGTAGCTCCGAAACCCTGCATGCTGAGGTAATAGCCAGAAGGAAGGCTGTTTTCCATGACAAGTATTGTAGCTCTGCTGAAGAAGCCGGCTCAAAAGGAGGCAGTGTCAGCTTCTCCAATACGAAGTTGAGGTCCCAAGCTGGAGCTGGTGGTTTCCGTGGGGGTTTTATATTTTTTGCCCCTCTGAGGAACTGCCTTAATAGAGGATGTGAGAATAAAGGAGGATCCGTATTGTATTGTGCTGAAATGGCTGAAGCGTGGATCTTGATGGAAGAGAAGGAGAGGCCACTGTTTAACATCTCAGTTAGGTACTGTAAAATCTGAGGTATATTTATTACCCAAGGATTCTGACCCTTTGCTTGATTCCAGGAACAAAATCGTTTCCATTTGGCGGAGTAGGTTTTTCTAGTGGAGGGTCTCCTGGCCTCCAAGATGACATCCTGTACCTCCTTGGAGAGGAGTGTTTGTTGGTAAACTAAGGTATTCTCCATGCAGCTAGATTTAGCGTTCTGAGCTGGCTGTGAAGGGTCTTGTAGTTGTGCTGGGACAACAGAAGAGGAACTTGAGGAAGGATCCATGGTGGTGAGTGTGACAGGCTCTTTAGGAGAGGATACCAGTGCTGTCATGGCCAGTCTGGAGCAATGAGAATCATTTGCGGCCTCTCTGCTCTGGTTTTTAGTAGGACTTTGGCCAGTAGAGGTAGAGGCGGGAAGGCATAGACTGTCAATGCTGTCCAATTGAAAGAGAGTGCGTCCACTTTCCAGGCCTGTGGATGATAGGTCCTTGAGCAGAATTTTTCCAACTGGTAATTTCTGTGGGTAGAAAATAGATCTATGTCTGGCTGTCCCCATGCCTGAGTTATCTTTGAGAAGACTTGAGGATGCAACTTCCATTCGTGTGGCTCTGTCATTTTTCTGCTTAAGTTGTCTGCCAGTGTGTTTTCCTTCCCTGGCAGGAATTGTGCCTGTAGTTGAATTTGTAATTCCAGTGCTGTGTTCCACAGGGTCATGGCTTGCCTGCACAGGGGGTATGAATGTTCCCCTGTTTGTTTATGTACCACATGATTGTGGTGTTGTCTGTCCTTATTAATAGCTGGCCTGGATGCAGTAGGTCTTTGAAGGTCATAAGAGCATTTTGCACGGCTAGCATCTCCTTTTGGTTGATGTGTAGGTGCATCTCTTTTTGGGACCATTTTCCCTGAATACACTGACCTGCCATGTGTGCTCTCCAGGCGTAGTCTGAGGCATCTGTTGTGATGATTTGAGTTGCTTGTGGTAAACAGAAAGGAAGGCCTGTGTTTCTTTGGCATGCTTGAGCCCA
Source organism: Protopterus annectens (assembly GCF_019279795.1). Lineage (NCBI taxonomy): Eukaryota > Metazoa > Chordata > Ceratodontiformes > Protopteridae > Protopterus > Protopterus annectens. Next base: position 130,124,068 of record NC_056730.1, on the reverse strand, counting down.
CCACAAAAATTCCTTCTGAAGGCATGGAATGAGTGGTATAATTGTTTCCAAGCTGTGGCTGTGCTGAGACCATAAGTTTTTTTAGGTACCATTGTAGTTTCCTCATATGCAGCTTTGCAAATGGTATTAGTAGGATGCAATATGCCATGAACCCCAGAGCCTGCAGGATTTTCCTTGCAGTTAGCCTGGTTAAAGTTGCCATTTTGTTGTAGTATTAAGACAGTTGCCCTTGTTTGTCTGGCGTGAGGTAGGCCATCTGGGTTGTTGTAATTAAGCTGGCACCCAGGAAAATTATCTGTTGAGAAGGTATTAGTTTTGATTTCTTTTTGATCACTGTGTACCCCAGGCAGTTTAACAGATTTATTACAAACGCCAGATGTTGCAATAGAAATTCCTTTCTGTCTACTTGGATCAGGCAGTCGTCCAGATATGGGTAGATTTGGATTCCTTGTTGTCTGCAGAAGGCAATTACTGATGCCAGGCATTTTGTAAACACTCTGGGCGCAGTAGATAAGCCAAAAGGCAATGCAGAGAATTGGTAATGGGTTGAACCTGCAAGAAATCTGAGGTATCTTCTGCAATCTTGTCTGATAGGGACATGCAGGTATGCCTCCTTGAGGTCCAATGTTACCAGTCAAGACTCCTTGCCCAGCATGGGAAGAAGCTGCTGTAATGTGAGCATCTTGAATTTTGGTACCTCTAGATATGTGTTTAGAATAGATAGGTCTAAGATAGGTCTCCAATCTTTGTCCTTCCTTGGTACCAGAAATAGTCTTGAATAAAAACCTTGACCTTGTTCTTTTGCAGGTACCTCTTGAATTGCTTTCATACCCATGAGAGCGGAAATTTGCCTTTGTGCCTCTGCCCATTGATTTTGTGGCAGGTTTGGCATGCCTCTCATTTTTGGAAGGGTGTGAAAGTGGAACCTGTAGCCTCTGTCTATAATATCCAGAATCCATTTGTCCTGTGTAACAATGTGCCAGTTTTTTGAAAATAAGGCCAGTTTTCCGCCCAAAGGTGCTGCCATTATATCTTTGTTTGGCAGGCATGGGGGAAAGTCATTGCATCTGTTTCCTAAATGACTGTGGTCTGTCTTCTCCACCTCTGGTGTTGGTGTTTGCCACTGTCTAGCTCTGTAAGATCCTTGAGGTTGTCCTCTACCCCTTGGGCGTCTGTATCTGCTCCTTTGGCGTCTGTCCATGGCTGGAAAGGACCAATTATTTGAAGGCCAGTTTCTGCTGAAGCAGGGAGGCTGCACCTGCAAGAAATCTTTAACTGTTTGCATAGATTTCGCTTTTTCCTCCATTTTCTTTAGTACCTCCTCTGCTTTAACACCGAACAATACATCTTTTTGTAGTGGTGCATCTAATAACTTTGCTTTGACATGATCTGGTAAGGTTTGCTCTTTGAGCCAAGCATGCCTACGTATGACAGACCCTGTGACAGCGGCTCTGCATGAGGCCTCTAAAGCATCAAAACCACACTGCATGGTATGTTAACCCACTTGTTCTGCTCCATGCAACAAATCCTGCAACTCTTTCAAGTCTGGTTGTTCTGTCTGTGTCATTTTGCCTTTCAGCTGAGATAGCAAGAACTGTTGGTATTTTAACATATGAAATTGACAGTTTAATGCCCTCATGGTTAAAGTGGCTGATGTATACACCTTTTTCCCCCACCTTTCTAATGCTCTAAAATCTCTCTCTGAAGGCAAAGGGTTTTTAGCAGTAGATGCCTTAATCCCCTTGGGACCCTGTGAAATTGTTTCTGGGTCAGCAGTATGGCTTTTATAAAGGAACTGGTGAGAATCAGGAACCCAGTAATATCTGTCTGGTTTAAAAGGGGCTGGAGGTAATGAGTCTGGATTAAGACTGGCTTCTGCGTACACATCATCCAAAATATCTAAGACAGGAGGAATAGCCAGGGGCCTATGCTGGGGAAGTAGTAGAAATTCCCTGAGCCTTTTCTTGGAATCTGAGTAATCTTGGCTTTCCCAGTGGAAGTGCTCTCTCAGTGTATGCAGGGTTTCCCCAAAAGAGAAGTCCTCAGGGGGGGGAGACCGAGGGAAAAGACTCCTTAGCATCTGAGTCTTCAAATGGGGAAAAGGTGTAATCCTGGTCCTCAGAATGGTCTGACGTAATAGAAGCCTGGTCTGAGGAAGGGTAGTCTTCCTCCAATCTGGGTCTTTTGTCTGAGGGGGTTGAGAACCCCTGATGAGAGTAATCAAATCCTCAGCCATTTTAAGCATCTGTTTTTTATGCATGGGGCCTTGAGAGGGGGTCTGAGGCCCTTGTTTTTTAATTTTCATTGCAGCTTTAGACTTAGTGAATGATTTAAAAGAGGAGGTGGTAGGCCTGAAAACGCCTTCAGAAATGGCAGGCCTCGCTAAAATTTCGGTTTCCCTGCCAAGAGTGGCATCGGTATCTGCAGTGGGAATGGAGACCGAGGATCCTGCGGCCTTGGGTACTGAAGTCGCCGGTAAAATAGTTTCATCGGTAGTCAAGGGCTGCGTAGGCGCCTCGCTGAGAACCGGAGAACCGGTAGTCGGCCTAAGCGTGATCTCAGTACTCGGTGCAGGCCTCGGATGCCTATCCTTATCCTTGCGTCTTTTGCCTAAAACTGGCGTCGGAGCATCCAACGACATGATATAATTAAATTTTTTGCCAAAATAATGAAGGGCGAACTCCGCCCGGCGCTTAATAGTGCGCTTGTTAAACCTAGCACAAAAACGGCAGGCCGAGACGTCGTGGTCTGACCCTAAGCAAGGTATACAGTAAGAGTGAAAATCCTTATGCAGTATTTGCTTCCCACAAGAAATGCAATTATTAACTTTGTCTGACATCGGTCTGAGGCAAGAAAAGTTTCAACGGGTACTTAGCTTTAAAGAAGACTTCGGCTGAAATACTGTTCGTAAATCTCAGGAGCTGGCCGACCGGCACTTGCGAACTGCTTCTGCTTCGGGCACCGCGCAGCAAGAAAGACTGAAGAAAATGGCGTCGCTGCCTCTTTTATACCCCTGCTGCACTGACGTCAGGGAAGAAGCGACGACAACCGACGCCAGACCTAGACTTTGGAATTCGGCCGACCGAGGAACCGCCTGACGGCAGGATAACCCAAGTGTGATGACTGCAGCTGTATGCATGATGAACAGATGAAATCCTCCCTGATCAACCTCAGTAAGAAGCTGAGATCCCTCATAAAATCCTCCAAAGCTAGTTACGAAAACAAAATTGCCACTGACTCTAAAGACAACCACAAAGCATTCTATAGCTATGTCAAGAATCTCAATGGGAACACTCAGATCTGCTCTGAGTTACAGTACAATGACACTAAATATACAGAACCAACTGATATTGCCAACATCCTAGCAGATAGGTTCAGTACTAACTTTACCCCCTCTCAGCCCCTAGAGGGCCCATCTCAATACAGGAAGAATGCAAAGTTCCTATAATCACGGCTGCACAGGTAAAAAACACACTCTCCAAAGCCAAGAATACAGCATCCATGGGACCTGACAATATCCCAGGCTGCATTCTACATGAACTACAGAATGAACTGGCACCCTACCTAAGTACCACGTTCAATCATAGCCTCACCTCAGGCTTTGTACCCACTGAATGGCGCACTGCGATGGTTATCCCACTCCACAAAGTGGGAGCCACGACGGACCCCGGGAACTACCGCCCCATTAGCCTGACGAGCCTGGTCTGCAAGGCCATGGAACATATCATCATGGAACTCATAAACAAAGACATTGGTAATCTCCAAACTCTGGACCCCACTCAGTTTGGATTTGTAAAAGACAGAAATATGTCTCCTAAACCTGATTCACTTCTTTGAAGCAGTCACAGCTTATCTAGATCTCGCCAAGGCTTTTGACACCATCCCCCACTCTGGAATTATAGATAAGCTCACTAAACTAGGTATAAATCCCTATGTCAGAAGATGGGTTACCAACTGGCTCACGTACAGAACCCACACTGTGAAAGTAGCAGATTCCAAATCTGACTTCAGACCAGTGACAAGTGGAGTACCACAGGGTTCAGTCCTGGGTCCTCTCATGTTTGGTATCTACTTCTCTGAAGTGCAGGCTAACACAGAAGTTCTTTGGATAACAAAATTTGCCGATGACTGCAAACTAGCAGCCATAATCAAAACTCCTAACGATGTGGACAAACTATAAAAGGGTCTCACCGAGACAGATACCTGGTGTCAAAGCCATGGCCTGAAGCTCAATGCCAAAAAGTGTATTGTCATCCCCTTTGGTAAAAACTCTGTACCCATGAACTACCACATAGCTGGTAGTCTACTTAATGCCGAAAATGTAATAAGAGACCTTGGGACACAGGTGGACAGTAGTCTCTCCTTTGATAATGACATTGCCACAGTGGTCAGGAAATCCTTCTATGTGGCTCATCTCATCACAAAAGTATTCTCATCCAGAAAAAAAGAGGTCATTGTTCCCCTCTACTCATCACTCATTAGACCCATTATAGAGTTCAACGCCCTTTTTGGTATGCACCTCATAAGACATCTACAACAACTGGAAAGACCACAGAAATACCTCACAAAGAGGATTACTGGCCTCAAACAGATGCCCTATGCAGACCGTCTCAAAAAACTACAGCTTTACTCCATCGCATATCGCCTACTCAGGGGCGATCTCTGCCTATCATACAAAGCTATGTCAAACTCAGAGCTGTTGGACATGCTCCACTTAAAGAAATCCCAATCCCTCCAAGCTACACGCTCTAGGGACCTAAACCTTGTCACCACAATAAACAGAACATGCTGGAGGGATAGATTCATGTCCCAGAGACTTTCCATACTCTGGAACAGACTACCTATCTATATCAAACAGAGCTCCTCATTAGCACTCTTCAAGAAAAATCTTGATGATTGGATGGGAAATGGGAAATTCACACCAGGGATCACTTTTGTGGCTCTGCTTGACAGGGGCACAGGAAAATAATTTTCTTGGGTGGCGAAAGCCAGGGTACATTTTTTGGCAAGTTTTATATAGGCCCTTGGGCCAATAGCCTAGTACCTACCTATGAAACCTATGAAACCTATGAACCTATGAAGAAAACCTATATACTGTCATAACACAATATAGAATAATATTTTTAGAGAAAATAAGATAAAAAGAACAAATTATTTTATTATATACTAGTGTTGTATTGTGAAACCTAGTAAAGTGTGAGACAAAAGAAAGGAATAAGGGAAAAGAAGGAGACAGAAAAGACAAAAAACAAAATGAACAACAACAACAAAAAAAGAAGTACAAGGGGAGCAAGGAAGTGTGCAGCTATCTCCTATCCAAGTTTAGGACAGATGGAGGGAGGCAGTATGACAGGAGTCTGGGAACATGTTTACTGTTAAGCCAGGGTGCACCCACCTGATGAAGCACCATGTAGATACAGGGCCTCAGCGTACCATCAGACAGGACCCTTATAGTATACTTGAGTGAGTTAAGCAGACCATGAAAGAGGAACTACATTAGCAGAAGATAAATAGATGCATTTTAAAATGTCTTAAAACAAAATAAAGTTAAAATATAAGCATTTAGTATTATGTTTAATATGCAGTAATAGCATATATTCCTGATACCTAAACTTGAATAGTCTTAAATGCAGGGAGTCAGTGTGCAGGGAGGGTTAGGATGGTAGGTAGAGGGGTTAACGGCGACAGGGGAATCAAAATGACTCAAACTAGACCCTGCAGTTGCTAAGGCTGGCCCTATTGTTCAGATATTTTCACATACTGCAGCATAATGGTACAAACTAAAAATCAGACTGCTTAAGTACGTGCACTGAGCTCCAAATGTAATCATCATTACTGACAAGCTCTTAATGATGTACTACTATTAATAGGTTTGGTGTATGTGAAAGCAGTCCTGTTTTGCATAAATGTTGATTGAAATATTGCTGATCTATAGCTTATTCAGTTTCAGTCTGGAAACATGTCTGCTTTTCAGTTTTATTTTTAACAAGTAATATAAGCTACTCTGCCTCATACAAATGACTGGGATCTTTATGCATTAACAAATACTCACTGAAGGGAGATATACATCTGCAACAGTTAAAAAAAAAATATATATATATATATATATATATATATATATATATATATATATATATTTTCTATAACAGAGTAGCACAGAAATATTTTAGATGATTTCCCTTATCTTGTGCATACAAATGAAAGTCATCAAAAAAGGTAAGGAGCCTTTTCTCTTTTGCAGACCAAAAACAGATTTTGCATCTCTTACTTATATTTACCTTCCTAGATAAGCAAGAATAACTTCACTGCTGTTGCTTAATGAAGCTGAAATATGGAATGCCTAAATAATAGCTATTGAGATACAAACTTGACTTTAGCCGTACATTCTATTAGATTAGATAATTTCCATTCATTAACTGGCAAACATTTGTACTTGTTCATTCTCTGTGCTTCATGCACATATATCATGTTTTGGTCAGAAAATTCTTCAAATTATTCTTTTCATTCACGTTAACAAGTGTATGCTCCATACACACAATAAACCTCACATAAACACCACTGAATAAACATTAGGCTGCAGTACAATACTGTTGCATGTTTTACAGCTCAGTGATGAATTTTTCCTGTTTTTGTTGAGGTAAGTATGGTTCTATACCCAACTTGCATTACAAGTCAATATTAACATCATATTGCATAACATAACATAGCGTAACGTAACATAATATAGCTATCATAACATATTATAGCACTGCAAGACAACATAATATAATATAACACAACACTGCATGATTTAACGTGACATAATATAACATAATAGGGAATTTATAAAGGTTGGCATGAGGTGTACACCTCATCTTTTTGAGTTCATAGAAAATCATAGAGCAATGCAGTAGTGATCTTGCATGAAGACTTGTAGCACCATGTAGGATTGGCTCCACAGTTGTGGTGTATGCTAATGAGGCAGGTTAGGGGGAGAGACATATGTTAATTGGCCATGTGCTCTCAACCCCCCCCCCCCAGAACTGTCTTTGTAAAGATATATATGTGCTGAGTGATCGATGGAATTGCAGGGCTATGCAAAGTAGCACAGCTGATTCTTGCACCTCTTGATAGTGAATATGACCAAAAGGCAATGTTCATCACAGTCGATGTAAGTACTCAAGAGTTTAGTGGTAGGGTAGAATTTGGGTGCATGAATATATGCAGGCGGCTGCATGTGCAAGTGTATGTATGAGCATCTGCCTGGGAGGTTCAAATGGGGGAGTTAGTGAGGGGTCAGGTGTGTCTGTGTCTGTGTCTTTGTATAGTGTAAATGTGTGTGTGTGTGTGTGTGTGTGTGTGTGTGTGTGTGGTAGGGGGTGAGGGTGGCAAAGTACAGTTGTGTACCTACCATAAATGTAGATGTTTGAGTGTATTCACTGTTGCAGTCAGTACTCTTGGGTTATCCTGCTGGCAGGCTACCCTCAGTCGGCCAGAATTCCAAAGTCTAGGTCCAGCGTTGGTTGCTGTCACCTCTTCCCTGACGTCAGTGCACCAGGGGTATAAAAGATGCAGCCGATGCCATTTTCTTCAGTTTTTCTTGCCCCAGATGTCAGGTGCCCCCAAATTGGTAGGCTGAAAAAATATGCCAATAAAAATACATGCACATAAATAACATTCCCTTTGTCTACAAGCAAGTACACCAAATAGGTTGTATAGGATAGAGAAATGCAGAAAAGTCCCAGCAAAGAGAAGGGGGATGGTAGGTTGGTAACCTGAACTGCAACAGTGAATACATTTGAACATCTACATTTATGGTAGGTACACAACTGTACTATGTTCATCGTGTTTCACTGTTGCAGTCATTATTCTTGGGTTGAATCCCAAAGCTGAGGATGGGTAGCTGGGATAAATAGGATTAGGAGAGGCTATGAGGCCCTGCAGAACTGCAGTGGCAAAGCCTGCTCTGGACTTAGAGTAAAGAGGTAAGTGGGAGTGCTTTGTGAAGGTGTGCACTAAACTCCAAGTTGCAGCCTCTAAAATATCTTTGGTTGGTACTCCTCTGAGGAAGGCTGCTGAAGTGGCTGCTGCTCTGGTGGAATGAGGCCTAATGCCCTTAGGCACTGATTTGCCATGTTGAAAATAGCAGAAATGAATGCAATGGCCTATCCATTTAGAAATAGTCTGTTTTGAGATAGCCTTTCCTTGTGATCCTGCAGCATATGACACTAAAAGTTGCTCAGTTTTTCTGAAAGCTTTAGTTCTGTCCAAGTAGAAACGTAACTGCCTGTGTATGCCCAAAGAATGCAGAATTTTCTTACCCTTGTTCTGTGGATTTGGATACAAGGTAGGCAAGTGAATGGTTTGGTTGAGGGCCACACTGGATACCACCTTAGGCATGAATGTAGGGTTTCTCCTCAGAGAAACCCTGTCTGGATGAAAAATGATAAAAGGTTCCACAGCCATGAGAGCTTGTAACTCCGAGACTCACCCTGCAGAGGTTATTGCTAGGAGTAGAGCTGTTTTCCAGGATAAAAAATTTATATCTGCTTTTGAAGCTGGCACGAAAGGAGGCAGTGTGAGTTTTTCCAAAACATAATTTAGGTCCCAGGCCGGAATTGGTGCTCTCCTTGGAGGCCTAATGTTTTTGACCCCTCTGAGGTACTGCCTTATTAAAGGATGAGAAAAGATAGGTGGTTCCGTATTGTAATGGGCTGAAATGGCAGAGGCATAAATCTTAATTGATGAGAAAGAAAGGCTTTCTCAGTTAGGTATTGTAAAATCTGAGGTATATTTGGTACACACGTGTCAATGCCTTGTTCCTGGTTCCAAGCACAGAATCTCTTCCATTTTTCTGCATAAGGTTTTCTGGTACTGGGCCTCCTGGCCTCCAAGATAACCTCCATAACAGCTTTTGAAAGGGGAGTGTTCTGAATGGTTACATTATCCACCATGCCGCCAGATTTAAGGTCCTGATTTGGCTGTGCAGGATCTGATTGTTTTGTTGGGACAGCAAGTGAGAAGTTTGAGGCAATATCCATGATGGACCTTGAGACAAGCTCTTTAGGACTAGGTACCAGTGCTGGCGAGGCCAGTCTGATGCAATCAGTATCATTTTTGGCTTCTCTTGTCTGACCTTTAGGAGTACCCTGGGAAGGAGAGGCAGTGGAGGAAAGGCATATACTGTTAGATTTTTCCAGCTGAAGGATAGGGTGTCCACTTTCCATGCTTGCTTGTAATAAATCCTTGTGCAACATCTCTGCAATTGTCAGTTGTGAGGGGAGGCAAATAGATCTATGTCTGGGCATCCCCATTTCCTTATTATCATGCTGAAGACTTGTGGATCCAGGTTGATGGATGAGGTTTCTGCTTAGTTCGTCTGCCAGAGTATTTGTTTTTCCTGGCAGGAATTGTGCTTGCAGGTGAATTTGAAAAGCCAGTGCTGTGTCCCATAAGGTCATTGCTTGTCTGCAGAGAGGGTAGGAATGTGTACCCCCTGTTTGTTTATGTACCACATGACTGTAGTATTGTCTGTCTTTATCAGTAGTTGTCCTGGATGAAGCAGGTCCTTGAAAGCTGTCAGGGCATTTTGAACAGCTAGCATCTCTTTTTGATTTATGTGAAGAAGCATCTGGTTTGCAGGCCATGTGCTCTGAATACCTTTTCCTGCCATATGGGCCCCCCAGGCATAATCTGATGCATCCATTGTCAGTGTCTGTCTGTCTGGCTGTGGGTAAATTGAATAGCAGACCCTTGTTGTGGTGACACGCTTCTTCCCACCATCGAAACTACTGTTGCAGGCAGGGAATGAGTGCAATTACTGTCTCCAGGCTGTGGCAATGCTGAGTCCAAACACTTTTTAGATACCATTGTAGTTTCCTCATATGCAGTCTGGCATATGGAATTAGTAGAATGCAGGATGCCATGAAACCCAGGGCCTGCAGGATTTTTCATGCAGATAAGTGGGTTTTTGTTGCCAATTTCTTGAAGTAAGAAGTCAGTTGCTTTTGTTTGTCTGGCGTGAGATAAGACATCTGGGCAGTGGTATTTAAGCTTGCACCCAGGAATATTATCTCTTGAGAGGGCACTAGTTTGATTTCTTTTCGTTTACTGTGTACCCTAGGCCAGTTAGTAATCTTTTTACAAATGCCAGATGCTTTAGAAGAATGTCTTTGTTCTCTGCTTGAATTAGCCAGTCGTCCAAGTAAGGATATATTTGAATTCCTCTTTGTCTGCAAAATGCAATTACTGGTGCCAGGCACTTTATGAAGACACTGGGCGCAGTAGATAAGCCAAAGGGCAGTGCAGAGAATTGGTAATGCATTGAGCCAGCTATGAATCTGAGGTATCTTCTGCAAGATTGTCTGATTGGGACATGCAGGTATGCCTCTTTTAGGTCCAAAGTTACGAGCCAAGCCTTCTTGCCCAGCATGGGCAGTAGCTGCTATAGAGTCAACATCTTGAATTTTGGAACTTCCAGAAACGTATTTAGTATAGACAGGTCCAGTATTGGCCTCCAGGTTCTGTCCTTCCTGGGTACTAGGAAAAGTATGGAGTAAAATCATTGCCCCTGCTCTTGTTGTGGTACTTGCTGAATGGCCCTCATGTCCATGAGGGCTGTAATTAGTCTTTGCGCCTCTGCCCATTGATTGTGTGGCAGGTCTGGCATACCTTTTAACCTTGGTAGAGTGTGAAAATGGAACCTGCATCCTTGGGACACTATGTTCAGGATCCATTTGTCTTGGGTAATCATTTGCCAATTTGATGAAAAAAGTGCTATTTTTCGCCCTAAGGGGGCTGTCAAAAGAAAAGTGCTTTTATCTGGCAGAGGAAAGTCATTGGGACTGTTTTCTGTAAGGTTGTGATTTGTCTTCTCCGCTTTTGGAGGTAGGAGCACCCCATTGTTTAGGCCTGTATGAGCCTTTGGGCAGAGATCTGCCTCTGGGATGCCTGTATCTGCCTCTTTGTGGTCTGTCTGACACTGGAAAGGACCAATTTTTAGAAGGCCAGTTCCTGCTAAACCTGGGTGGCTGTACCTGTAAAAAATCCTTAACTGTCTGCATGGATTTTGCTTTATCTTCCATTTTTTTCAAAACCTCTTCTGCTTTAGTACCAAACAAAGTATCATGCTGTAATGGTGCATCTAATAATTTTGCTTTAACATGATCAGGCAGATTCTGTTCCTTTAACCAAGCATGCCTTCTAATAACAGAACCTGTGACAGTGGCCCTGCACGAGGCCTCCAGTGAATCATAACCACATTGCAAAGTATGCTTTCCCACTTGTTCAGCTGCATGCAATAAATCCTGCAATTCCTTGTTCTCGGAACATTTAGTATTTGTCAACAATTTCTGTTTAAGCAGTGACATTAAATGTTGCTGATATTTAAGCATATGAAACTGACAATTTAAAGCCCTTACAGCCAAGGTAGCAGAAGTGTATACTTTTTCCCCCATCTGTCTAGAGCCCTAGAATCCCTAACAGAGGGGACATGGTTTTTTGCAGTGGAGGCTTTAACCCCTTTGGGACCCCGTGATATAGTTTCTGGATCAGTAGCAGGGTTTTTATATAGGAATTTATGAGAATCCGGAACCCTGTAGTATCTGTCTGGCTTAGCAGGTGCAGGGGTTAAGCCGGTGTAGGGGGTAAAGAGTCAGGGGATAGGCCAGACTCTGAAAATACATCATCTACAATGTCTAAAACAGGTGGAATAGCAAGGGGTTTGTGCTGAGGAAGTAGCAGAAAGTCTCTGAGCCTTTTCTTAGATTCAGAATAATCTTGGCTCTCCCAGTGGAAATTTTCCCTCATGGTATGCAGGGTTTCCCCAAAAGAATAATCTTCAGGAGGAGAGGCTGAAGGAATGGATTCTTCAGCATCAGAATCCTCATAGGGAAGCATGGAATAATCCTGTTCAGAAGAGGAATCAGAGGAAATATAAACCTTATCAGAAGAATAATACTCTGTCTCTTGCCTCTTATCAGGAGGGGGATGGGAGCCCCTGATCAAAGTAATTAGGTCTTCGGCCATTTTGAGCATCTGTTTTTTAGGCATGGTAGACTGAGTAGGAGAATGCTGTACTTGTTTCTTTGTCTTTAGAGCTGCTTTAGTCTATGTCTTTGAAGCTGAAGATGGCTTAATATATAGTTGTGTAGGTCTGAAGACACCCTCAGAAGCCGATGCCTGCTCAGCGGCTCCGGACCCATTTGAGGGAATGATTTCCGAGTGTCCAATACCTTGAGCATCCAGAGGCCCAGTCGGCTCCACATGGGAGTTGGAAGCGGCCTGTGACTCTGAAGTAGCGGGCGCCAGGAGTTGCAAAAGCGCCTCACTGAGAACCGGCGAACCAGCGACTGGCCTAGCAGAGGTCTCGTCATCGGTTTTGGACCGCGGATGCCTATCCTTTTCCTTTCCCTTGCATTTTTTGTAAACTCTGGTCATCGGCTGTTCCGACGGCATTACATAATTAAATCTTCGGCCAAAGTAATGAAATGCAAAATCGAACCGACGCTTAATAGTGTGTTGGTTAAATCTAGCACAAAACCGACAGCTAGCAACATTGTGATCAGGGCCTAGGCAAGGAATACAGTAAGAGTGAAAATCCTTATGAGGTATTTGCTTCCCACAAGAAATACAATTGTTAACTTTTTCTGACATCGGTCTGGAGCAAGAAAAAAGTTTCCCCAACAGGGTACTTAGCTTTAATGAAGACTTCGGTTCTGAAATTTGGATTTGAAAATCTCAGGAGTCGGCCGACTGGCACTTGTGAACTGCTTTTACTTCGGGCACCGCACGGCAAGAAAGACTGAAGAAAATGGCGTCGGCTGCATCTTTTATACCCCTGCCGCACTAACGTCAGGGAAGAGGCAACAGCAACCGACACCGGACCTAGACTTTGGAATTCTGGCCGACTGAGGGTAGCCTGCCAGCAGGATAACCCAAGAGTAATGACTGCAACAGTGAAACACAATGAACATCTGCCATACCTCTACTCACCCCTACGTGAATGAGCTACACCTGCAACCTGAGCTGGGCCAGTGGGAACCAGTGAGCACCAGGGACCAATATCTCAGTATTGGGGTGGGATGAAACCACTAGACACCAGGGCTATCTCTTCATGCCATAACTGCAACATATAAGTATTGGGATTGGTGATAGTTGATTGCTAGACGCAGGGATATCTCTTCACAATCATGCCTTACTAGCACTTTAACAGTACAGGGGTCAGGGGTGGGGGAACACTAGACAGCAGGAATTACTTTATAACACTTGTGTTTAATGGCAATTAAACCATTACAGGAATGAAAGGCAGTGGAACACCAGACACCAATGATTACTTCATGTATTTAATGTGGGCGGCACAGTGGTGCAGCGGTTAATGCTGTCGCCTCACAGCAAGAGGTTCTCCGGTTCGATTCTTGGCTGGGGTGCCTTCTCTGTGGAGTTTGCATGTTCTCCCTGTGTTCGCGTGGGTTTCCTCTGGGTACTCCGGTTTCCTCCCACATTCCAAAGACATGCATCTGGAGCATTTCTCCCCGGGCCTCCGCTGAAAACAGGCTCTGTGGAACCTAGTCGGACATTCCCGGTCAACAAATGTTAAATAAATAAATAAATAAAAATAAATAAATACAACTCATGCCTGAAGGGCACTTAATCAAACACAGGAATTAGTGACTGGTGGGAATACTAGACACCTAGGAATATTCACTACATAGTGCTGCAAAGGCACATTACATAAAAGGTTTGGGAACCAGTAGATAGCAAGATTGTTCATAACTACTATAATTTAAAACAATGAATAGGGGAAAGCATTTGCTGCTGTGACCCCTTCGCACAAAATAGCTCAGGTATTAGCCCGCTGATGTTATTGTATAATACAGAGAGAATCCCAGGTAGCATGTAATGCTGGCAATGTGTCATGCTGAAGGGAAGGGAAATTTTAGGCATATTGCCCACCCTTGTAAGCATGTGTTTAGCATGCATTTATTGAAGGATATGAAGTTGAAAACTTGAATGTCTGGCATTAGGGACTGGACTGTTACCAGCCGTGGATTACCTCTGCAGTGGAAAGGGAGACATCTTGGATTATTTACAGGGACAAGTATGTGATAACCGGTGTTTGTGTGTGTGTGTGTGTGTGTGTGTGTGTGTGTGTGTGTGCGTGCGTGCGTGCGTGCGTGTGTGTGTGTGTGTGTGTGTGTGTGTGAGGGGGAAACTCTGCTTCCACAATGCAACTGCCAACATAGTTAGCTGCCACAGGAAGTGATGATCTGCACTTTGTGGTCAATAATTCTATTCAGAGAGATGCAAATTAGCCCATAATGAGGTCTTTCCTCATTGTGGCTACTTTGTCTATGTGTGGCAAAATACTGCCTCATAGAAGCAGGTCCTTGACAAGGATGTTAATAAATTCCTTGGAAGATAACATGATATAACATAACATAATGTGTCATACTATAACTTATAATATACTGCATCAAACACTGCACAATATAATGTAACCAAACATAACATAACACAATATATCATAGCACTGCACAACGTAATGGAACATAATATAAAATAACATTATATTGCACAGTATAATGTAACATAATATTACATAATACTAACCAACATAACATAACATAATATAATATAATATAATATGTTCTGCATGAATCACAGCAAAACTTATGCTCTGAAATTGGGGAAAAGACAGGCATGTGAAACATTGTTCTTTCTGCAGAAAGGTACTGAATGAGCTTTGGTTAAAAGCCTTTCGCTTCTGTTAAGCTTTAATCTCATAATAAGCTCATACAGTATTCAAACATAGGAGTGTAAAGCATTTTGTGTCTCTGAAAGCAGTGTACATTTAGCACTGTCACACAGACATTGGCCATTAGATAAATTTACCTCAATTTCTCTCTCTCTCTCTCTCTCTCTCTCTTTTTCTTATTTTGTTCTAGCCACAATTTGCCAGAGTGTGCCAATGATGTTTTATGGTTTTCAGTGTTGTGAAGCACTTCATGCTTGTATACTTTATCTTTGAAAGTAGTAGCCACAGATTCTCCATGCATTAGAAAGTATTATGAATGAAGTTCCAGTCATAAGTACTTGCTATGTGCTCCTGGCAAAGATGTTAGCACTCTGTGAAGTTGAATCTTATGTCAATAGATCCATTAAGGAACAGCACATTGGCCGGTATTCATAGTCATTTACACAAATGTGGTTAAGCTTACTGAGATGTGCATGAAAGAGCACAGCTGAGCTAAAACTCATAAAGGACATTTATGCCAATGCGGGATGACCTCAGATGTGCTTATGCAAATGAGGGTAATGTAAATCACCATATGCTAGTAAAGTTTTTCACCATTTGCAATTCATAATCAGATTTTCCTGCTTTGCAGATGTGGCATATAAATGGAAGTATTGTCAAATGTGTCAGAGTTGCAATTAATAAAAATTCTCTCAGTTGCTGTGATCTTTGCTATTTCTAGGTCTGAGTTACATGTCTTGGCTGAGCCAAAACTGCTTGTGCCCAGCAGCACTCGCTGGCCAAGAAGGCGAAAATATAAGCAAAGAATTACACTTAACTTTGATAATCAGGAAATCCATGATAGGCTTAGAGTGGACAGGGACATTAGAAGGGTCTTGGTCATGCCTGACCCCCATGTGGAAATGGAGGAATGCATGGACTTCCTATTCCTATGGACCCCAAAATATGTACAGCGCTCTCTATACCTGCCATGGGGACCTTTCAGCGACATACTGGGGTCACACTTGATATCTCACAGGCTTCTTCCTCAAGAATACTGCAGCAGTTCCTGGTTGTATTGTAGGCAAATGTGAGGCAGTACATCTATTTCCCGTTTCATCTCAGGACCAAGCCAGGACTGTGTGTGCCTTTTATGGGTTAGTACATTTCCCAGAGTTGCAATAGATTGTACCAATGTTGCAATTAGGTTCCATCTGGCCCACAGGGAGAACAGTACCACAACAGGAAGGTCTGCCATTCCATCAATTGCCAGGCAGTGTGTGTGATGCATCCCCTGCATCTCTGCCTAGCATCCTAACACTTCACATTTTCCCACATCTGGCACATTAACACCCTCTACTGCCTCTTTTACAAGGTAGGATGCCCACTGGTCATCTTGTTGGTAAAAGGAAAGTTTATTTTTATAAGGTATTTAAGTAGTTATTAACATTAAAGTACATTGCTGCATGCTTATTTATTTATTTATTTATTCAATTTTTGTCTCTCCCCACTTTTTTCACTTTTTTTAAATGCTGCTGGATATCCATTAGAACTCATAACTACAGTGACAAATCCAAGCTGGGAAGTAAAGGAGACATATAAAACATCCCTGTCCCACACCTGTATTGTCATTGAGTGGGTGTTTGGCCTCCTGAAGACCTACTTCAGGTGCTTGGATGAGTCTGGGGCACTGCCCTTTAGTACAACCCAGCTACTGCATGCAGGATGTTTACTGCATGTTGCATTCTGTATAACATGATCATGTGCCAGTTTAGTAGTGAATTGATTCATGTTGTTCTGCAGGTCCCCATTCTAGTCTCAATACAACTAATGATGTCAAGCTGGCAGCAGTAGTAAGAGACGTCACATAGCCAGCTCATGAACGGCATGCACCTGTGCAGGTAAAGAGGTGGCATGCAGTCCAGAACTATGGATCATGACATTAGGCTTAGTGTTTCCTTTCTTGTAAACATAGAGTACATCTGATGCATGCAGAGATATCTGTGGGCTGTGGTGTGTGATGTGTGTTCTTCTGATACTGTTCATCTGACAATGTCTTTCATCTTAAAATATTTTTTATTATCTCTTGACATCCCTGAGTACTCATTGATTCCTGTTCAGTGATGTTGAAAGGCATCAAATAGAAAATAATTCAAATTTTTGTCTGCATTAATAAATACCTTCTGCTTTAAAGATAACTTAAGTATACAAAAGTAAGGAATACTGACACCAGAAATACTTTATGAGGTAATGCATTGCAAATGTATATAATCCTCTTATTTATACAAATACACACACACATGCACACACACACACACACACACACACACACACACACACACACACACACACACACACGCATATATGGTTTACTATCAAAATGTGGAGGTGTCTTACCTTGACTATGCACATCGCCAACCCGGAACAACGAAAAATCATCCAGCCAACTGCTCAGAATGTCAATTCTTTTAAAGGAAAGAATCGACATTCGACCATTCACCATCCAGGAAACAACATACACTATGGTGCAGAAGTTATTACTGTTTTGCAGGGTTCAAGCCCCCTGCACCCCCACACACTCTGCTACTTATATAATCTAACTCCAAGATCACACTACAGTGAGGAAAAGGGTAACTTTCCCGATCCCCACTGTATTGCGATGCACTTCACAACACCATCACTCAAAACTGTGAACACAAGCTACGTATCGACATTTCAAAGTTGACAGGAATTGTGTTCACAGTTTTGTCTCTCTGCTCCACCTTCTCAGAGTCGAGGTAAGTCACCTAGACATTTTGATAGCAAACCTATATATATATATATATATATATATATATATATATATATATATATATATATATATATATATAGACAGATATATGCAATTTTGTCGTACTTTATGCTGTTGTACTGCACACAAGATTAATTTTATGTTGTCATACACAATAAAGTTTGTTGACCCAGATGACATACCTGTGGAAGCATGGAGGTGTTTAGGTGAAATGGCAGTGGAGTTTTTAACCAGATTGTTTCATGAAATCTTGAAAAGTGAGAGGATGCCTGAGGAATGGAGAAAAAGTGTTTTGGTACCGATTTTTAAGAATAAGGGTGATGTGCAGAGCTGTAGTAACTACAGAGGGATTAAATTGATCAGTCACAGCATGAAGTTATGGGAAAGAGTAGTGGAAGCTAGGTTAAGAAGGGATGTGATGATTAGTGAACAGCAGTATGGTTTCATGCCGGGAAAGAGCATTACAGATGCGATGTTTGCTCTGAGAGTGTTGATGGAGAAGTACAGAGAATGTCAGAAGGAGTTGCATTGTGTTTTTGTAGACTTGGAGAAAGCATATGACAGGGTGCCTACAGAGGAGTTGTGGTATTGTATGAGGAAGTCAGGAGTGTCACAGAAGTATGTAAGAGTGGTACAGGATAGGTACGAGGGTAGTGTGACAGCGGTGAGGTCTGCGGTGGGAGTGACGGATGCATTTAAGGTGGAGGTGGGGTCACATCAAGGATCAGCTCTGAGCCCTTTCCTATTTGCAATGGTGATGGACAGGTTGACAGACAAGATCAGACAGGAGTCCCCATGGACTATGATGTTTGCAGATGACATTGTGATCTGTAATGAGAGTAGGGAACAGGTGGAGGAGACCCTGGAGAGATGGAAATATGCTCTAGAGAGAAGAGGAATGAAGGTCAGCAGGACTAAGACAGAATATATGTGTGTGAATGAGAGGGAGGACAGAGGAATGGTGAGGATGCAAGGAGTAGAGGTGGCGAAGGTGGATGAGTTTAAATACTTGGGGTCAGTAGTTCAGAGTAACGGTGAGTGTGGAAGAGAGGTGAAGAAGAGAGTACAGGCAGGATGGAGTGGGTGGAGAAGAGTGTCAGGAGTGATTTGTGACAGACGAATACCTGTAAGAGTGAAAGGGAAGGTCTACAAGAGGGTAGTGAGGCCAGCTATGTTATATGGGTTGGGGACAGTGGCATTGACAAAAAGGGAGGAGTTTGAGCTGGATGTGGCAGAGTTAAAGATGTTAAGATTTGCACTGGGTGTGACGAGGGTGGACAGGATTAGGAATAAGTATATTAGAGGGTCAGCCCAGGTTGAAAGGTTTGGAGACAAAGCCAGAGAGGCAAGATTACGTTGGTTTGGACATGTGCTGAGAAGGGATGTGGAGTATATTGGGAAAAAGATGCTAAGGATGAAGCTACCAGGTAACAGGAAAAGAGGAAGGCCTAAAATAAGGTTTATGGATGTGTGAGAGAGGACATGCAGGTGGTTGGTGTGACAGAGCAAGATGCAGAGGACAGGAAGAAATGGAAACAGGTGATCCGCTGTGGCGACCCCTAACGGGAACAGCCAAAAAAAGATGATGATGATGACACAATAAAGTTTGACTTCTGAAACTATCACCATTTACGCAGTGAGGAGGGTGTAGTGGCAGCAGTGTAAGTTTACGTGGCAGGATACTCATTTTAATGCGTCATTTCTTAATTTGTCTGAAATTATTATTTTGATGTTTGTAGTGCCTGCCACCTGTTGAAATGGTAATCCATGTAACATTGTTTTTTTTTTGTCTAATGATCACTGATGGTGTACCTATTAGTTTTACAGGGATGAAATGTGTGTGTGTGTGTATATATATATATATATATATATATATATATATATATATATATATATATGTACATGTGTATATATATATATATATATATATATATATATATATATATATATATTTATATGTGTGTATATATATATATATATATATATATATATATATATATATGTATATGTGTATATATATATATATATATATATATATATATGCAACCACCATTTCAACAGAAAGCTGAGTCACTAAAGGTAATTCACAGTAGTTCAAGATCAAATGAGTCATACACATCTCCTACTGACAGGCCAGGAGGGACTATCAAAAGAACTGTAAGGTGAGTATCAATAACTGATGTAATGACCATGCTAGTAAAAATGGTTTGGTTAAGGTGATGTCACACCCTACAGGGAGTGGTTCTAACTCTGATTAATACAGTCCTGACCATACATACCTCATTCTATTTTATGTGTTACTACTTGTACATCTGTAAACATTGAGACATGTGCCTAAGAAGAGACAAGACTCCAACAGAGATTATGTTGGGAGAGGGTGATCAGTGTGATTGATTCTGAGCTATTTCTTAGGGGGAAGACATGCAGAGCATTATTCTCTTGTCCTTGTGTCATTTGCACTGTAATGCTTACTAGCCTTCTTTCCATTCTCTTCTTGTTTTTTCTTGGGACATCAGAATTACCATATGAAAGACTACCTGCACAAGGTAAGCACAAACTTTCTATGATTAGTAATAACCATTACACAGATGTAAGCCTTAGGAGAGAGTAAAAAATATTCTATTCCATTATTTTTATTTTATTTATTTTGTATTTTACATTTGTTGACCAGGATAGTCTTACTGGATGCATGTCCATTTTCAGTGAGAAATGCTCCAAGGGTAAGCAGATACAGCATTACATAATACCAGCATTACATATTACACACAGACTATTTACAGTGATTACATAAGTAAGCAAGCTAAACTTGTTCCACATGTTAGAGATAATCCCGAGCGTAAGTCAGGATTAAATTAAATTACACAGTAAGCTGGTTAACAGATTTTTACACATTCTAGAGAGAGTTAGCCAGGCTTGATACATAAACATCTGAAATTGCTTAACATAAGTGTATAGAACAAAGTTTAAGTCATTTCCACTCGCTGTTTATCTCCTTCTTGTGTTTATTGATTATTATCGCAGGTGATCCTAACAGGGGCAGTGAAGAACTCATGCTACCTGATGTCAGAGTATCAGTAGCCTCTGATGATATTGGTGGTGCTACAGAGGCACAGTCAGGGGGTGCACAGGTTCAGTCTGACACTGAGGTTGTGGTTCACACATATACTGGCCTTATTTTGGACACAGTCAGTATACCTATGCACACCCATTCTACTGAGTTCTCAGACACAGGACAGGTTGAAGGTGGCATGGCTGAGTGGGGTGGAGTGGTTACTCCATTTGCAGAGCTGGATAACTCTGCCCTTAACCATCATGAGGGCACAGTATGATTGCTAGAGGTGTTTGGATGTTTGGAGGAGGTCTATTGTCCATCTTCTTTCTGATGCTGTTGAGTCATTACATGCCACCAGGGATATGAATAGAGCTATCCATGGAGGCACAGGCATGTTCCACCAGGGCCTCATTAGAGACTGTGTGAGACCTTAACATAGAGAATTCTGATGTGCATGACTGCCTCAACCATGTGTTGACTCATTGGATAAGATGAGTGACACATTGGATTAGGCTGTGTCTATGATGTAAAGTCTGCTGGGAGAGGGCCAGTATCCATGTGTCCACAGAGCCACAGCATCCTCTGGTATTAGCCAATGTGGCTGTGCCAGATCCCACTCCCATAGTGGCACTACTTCCTCTGCTCCATCAGTGATTGTGGTCTCCACACCTAGATGTGGAAGTCCATAGGGTCATGGTCCTAGATATAGTCATGAAAAGATCTTGTCCAGCAGACATTGCTCACATTCAGGTAGCACCCCACTTCAAACCAGGGACATGAAAGTGGTAGTGCAGCTTCTGACAGAGGTAGTTTGTGTGGTCAGGAGTGACAACAGTGAACTAACAACTCTACCATGCAGCAGGGCTCACACCAGTCAGACATAGCAAGGATATAGTGCTAGCACAGACCTTGATTGTGTTGATGCAGACACAGACATACACACTTCAAAACAACTGACCATAACAACCCACATACATAAGCTAGGAAAACCTTAATGTTGATTGGAATACATCTCCTGTTAGTGCCCCTGAGATACTTCTTACTTTACTGAATGTTCTGTGCTTTTTACTCACACAAACTCACTACTTTGGTATCAGCCTTGGCTTACTGCCCCCCCCCCCACCCTGTACAAATGATGATGACTGTGCCATGCCCTTTGTTCATTTGAGTTTGACTTAGAGTTGCATATATGTCTGATACATAGAGTGGATAGCTAAGTGAGTCTTTCTCACTATGTTGATTTTATGCATATTTATTGCATATCAGGACTTTGGATGTTTTTGCAAATATTCATATTTTGGAAGGTTGTTTCAGTCAGTATTGTATGTTTTGCAAGAAGCCAGTGATATTACATTCCTGTTTATTGCTCCACTTGTGAAACTGTTGAAATAATTGTTCTGTTGACAATGGGTAACTGCCTTGATGCTGGTTATTGTGTACAATGCATAGCTGTATATTGCAGATATAATTCGTATAAGCCAAGAATACCACTGGTGAACATCTTACACAGATTTGTATTGAGTATATTTATGACTAACAGTATGCAGGTATATCATTTATTTTTATATCTTCTTACACATTTGTCCATATACCTTGACATTCCTGCAGTTACAAGTCATGTGGTTTGGGGCTGTCTCTGCCTGATGCTATCTGTACACAGCTATTACGTGGGTAATTAAAGTTTGTGGACACTGGATGGCATCACTTTTACTATATGCATGAGCTTAGGTTGTTATGTATATTCCTTCTCTGGTGAGTGTGTATGCTGTCATTGCCTCTTAGCTGGTGACTGTGTGTGATAGCCTTTGAGTCTTAGGCAGTGAGTGTGTGAGCAATCCTTTGCCTCTTAGCCAAAGTAAGGACATATTGTGCATGCCTATATCTGCCGGCCATCTCTGCAGCTAGAGATTCTCCCTCAGAATCATCATCTGCATGTGCTGGATGTGCTAGTCTTGCCTGTAGTCCAGGAACGTGTGGTCCTGGCTCTTGTAGTCCTTCAAGATGATATTGTGCAACATGGCACAGATTGTGAAAATTTCTGCACAGATACCTGGGTCATACTGCAGGGTACCCCCTGATGTGTCTACACAGAAGAATAGTGACTTCAGCATGCCAAACACACACTCTGTAATGTTTCCAGTCTGAGCATGGGCATTATTGTGTCCTTCTTCAGTGAGTTACTGTGCATTTCTGATATGTGCCATGAGCCATGGTCCCAGTGCACAACATACATCACCCATTAGACGGCCTTGTAGAACATTACCCCTAGAAAACCTTGAGTAAAGCTGCAAGGTGTACCATATAAAAGAGCAATGGTAACTGCATGGGTTGCCAGCACACACATTGAGAATGATCCCTCACGCATTATATGCTCTCTGTACACAGCCATTACGTGGGTAATTAAAGTTTGTGGACATTGGATGGCATCACTTTTACTATATGCATGAGCTTAGGTTGTTATGTATATTCCTTCTCTGGTGAGTGTGTATGCTATCATTTGCCTCTTAGCTGGTGAGTGTGTATGCTTGCCTTTGAGTCTTAGGCAGTGAGTGTGTGAGCAATCTTTTGCCTCTTTGCCAAAGTAAGGACATATTGTGCATGCCTATATCTGCTGGCCATCTCTGCAGCTAGAGGTTCTCCCTCAGAATCGTCATCTGTATGTGCTGGATGTGCTAGTCTTGCCTGTAGTCCAGGAATGTGTGGTCCTGGCCCTTGTAGTCCTTCAAGATGATATTGTGAAACATGGCACAGATTGTGAAAATTTCTGCACAGATGCCTGGGTCATACTGCAGGGTACCCCCTGATGTGTCTACACAAAAGAATAGTGACTTCAGCATGCCAAACACACACTCTGTAATGTTTCTAGTCTATGCATGGGCATTATTGTATCCTTCTTCAGTGGGTTGCTGTGCATTTCTGATATGTGTCATGAGCCATGGTCCCAGTGCACAACCTACATCACCCATTAGATGGCCTTGTAGAACATCACCCCTAGAAAACCTTGAGTAAAGCTGAAAAGTGTACCATATATAAGAGCAATGGTAACTGCATGGGTTGCCAGCACACATTGAGAATGATCCCTCGGGCATTACAGGCAACCTTGATAAAGTGGATCCCCTTCCTGTTCATGTATATTCTTCCCTGTTCACCAAGAGGGGCTTTTACTTCTATGTGAGTACAGTCTATGACCCCCAAAACTTCAGGGAAGTGTGCTACAGTATACAATTCATGCATTGTTCTTGCTCTCTCTTCTGGTGTGCATGGAAAACAGATATTTTCCCTTGCAATTTCTACCATAGCATTAAGACAATAGTGCAATATTGTGGAGGCTGAAGCCTGTGATACCCCCTAGTATATCCCCTTTGGGCCTCTGGAATGTAGCAGTAACTAATATTTTTAATGCCACACATACCTTAATTTCCACTCTTATAGATTCTCCTCAATTTCCCTTGGATCTGAGGTGGTGTTGGCAGAGGTTGCGGAGTTCCTGTTGTGTTTCCCTGTCAACCCTGTATCACTCTACTATTTGAATATCATGCAGTCCATGATATATTGAACAGAGTCTGAACACCCTTCTTCTCCTTGGATGAGGTCTATCAGCAAAAGCATAGATTCAAGTCTGTTGCACATACGTATTCAAGAGAGCAGCAGCAGCCCCTAACATTGCTTTTTTTCTAAGTGTGATGGTGGCTATATTCTAATAGGTTTTGATGTTCAAGACAAAGGGTTACACCATCTCTTCACAGATATTTTACAGCTTACTGAATGGCTCCATCATCTTGGATTGGTTAATTAGCATGTAATAAAGCCAATTATGCTTTCATTAGCATACTCTGCTGTTTAACTTGGCTGGCTCTACTCAATGTGTAGGGCCATTTAACAAATACAAAATACAATTAATTCCATGATGAATTCCTTACAGCAATTACCTGTCTGGGACACCAAAAACTTCAAAAAAGAACACAAAAGTGCCAGTAACAGAAATATGGCTTTGGGTATTAAACGACTATAAACATACAAAATACAGCGCTATTGTATGTGTGTCGTGCTGCAATGCCAAATGACAGCAGAGTGGAGATTAAGCTTTCATGAATCTGGACCTATGATTTACACATCACAGAAGTTCCACTAACACAACTAAAAAAATCACAGAAATACTAATAACATGTAACAGATACACACTTACGCACACAAGGCAAAGCCCACCAGAAATCTATTCAAGATCCAACACCATGAATGCCCCTAATCCTTTCTATAAACCTAACCCTAAATCTAAATTCTTTATCTAACTCCCACGCTGACACCAACTCTAACACTGAAGTTTCTGACTTTTAGTGATATTACTCAAGGTCATTCCTCCAACTTGCTTGTCCTAGTGCTAATATTTTTGTAACACTGTACTGTGTACTTAATGGAGCTTTTCTCCCTGACACTCTGTTTTTAAAGAGCTTCTAGCTCAGTCAGACTATAACTGCACAACTCATGGAAATAAATGCATGCATAAATTAACTAATATAATATAATACAATATAATATAATATAATATAATATAATATAATGTAATGTAATATAATTAAGCAATAGCCCACGCCTGGGTGTGGGTAATGCTGGATTTACCCATGGTTGGTGTGGTTTGGTCACGAGGGTGAAGCCAAACAAAGCTAACTGTGGGTAAACCCAGCATTACCCACACCCAGAAGTGGGTTATTGCTGTTATACAATGACATTATTTAAGAAAAAAAAAACTTACTTTTCTTAAATAATGGCATTGTATAATGCCTCCGTGCTGCCCTTCCGCAGTATTCTGTGGCAGTTCTGATGTACTTAGCATGCATATGCTTATGCAGTACATCAGAGCTGTGTGTGGAAGCAACAGAGAAAGGAAGATCTCCGTTGCTTTTTAAAAGTGTCTTGCTATGTTAAAAGAGTTTAACATAGCGAAATAGCTTTAAAAAAAGCAATGGAGATCCTCCTTTCCCCATTGCTTTTTTTAAAGCTATCTCGCTACAGCAATGGAGCTCTTCCGTTCTCCACTGCTGTCTAAAAAAAAAAAAGACTTATACTAATGGAAAAAGTCCATGCAACCTGACCTTTTTCCATTAGTATAAGTCTGATTTACAACGGGCACGCTGACCAATCAGCATGCACGTTTTGAAATAGTGATGGGAGGTCATTCTATAATATAATATAATTTGACCAGACTGAACTGACTACTGCTATACTACATGAAACTAAATTCTGCCAAATTGTGCTACATTTCACCAAATGAAATTAAACCAAGTGATCTTTCTTAAATGTCTTCCAGTTAAAGTTCCTTAACCAACTACTATTCCACTCCTACTTTAATTCATTTTAATGTGATATGCATCCCAGCATTTTCAAAGAATGAAGACTGATATTAGGGGGTTTATTTATGCTTCGCACATGTGATTCCATTCACAGCAATAACTGGGATAAAGAGAAAAGAAAATAAAGCATGACAGAGAAAAGGACAAAAGAATGAAAACAATAATAAAATATTTATTAAAATATACACATGCTAATAGAGTATGCAAGAAGAAAACCTTTAAGGATTAAAATCACTTGAAGCAGATGATTATATAAAAAACTGAGGTATAGTCTGGAAGTCTACATGATTTCATTTGTAGCTTGTATTAACACTGTTGCTGCACAAACTGAATGAACATAATCTACTGAAATGAAAGAGTAAAGCTTCTTCACAATTATCATGATAAACAGTTTCACTAGGGGAATAGAATTAGAATAGAATGAATAATTTTATTAAAATAACTGCTGATTACTTACAAGGGAATTATGCATCACAGTTAATATAAGTAGTAAAAATTATTTCCCAGCCATCCTAAAGTGTCTGGATATTGTTCAGTCAATACAATAAACTGTCTTCAGGGTCTTCTGATATAACTAGTACTTGAGATCTATGAAACCTGAAGCAGAGAAGGGTTATAGAATGTGATACCTTATATAATACTGTACTGAAAGAAGTAAGGCATACCTCTCAACTCTACAGATTTTTGCAGAATGCCCAGATTTCTACCTCATATTTTTGGTCTGTTTTCATAAAATTGTGAGTGTTTAGCATATTAGTGGGAAAATCATTAACAATTAAAGTTAGAAAATAATGACAGATACTTGAGTTTCAGACTTCATACCATTCAGAAAATTCATTCTAATGCAAAACCTGTTATTCTATCAGCTTTCTAAGTTTGCAAGAGCAATATTTAAAAATTGTCCCTATTTTTGGGTCTTTGGCACACTTTTATTTATGGCTTTGTCCAGATTTCTTGCTCTAAGAGGTTGAGCGGTATGAAGCAGGGTGTTAGTTTACAAGAAACAGCAAATTATCCAATGTGTATGACAGCTGATATAGCTGGAGAACTGCAGTTGATAAATTAGTTGTGGGTGGGGCTATAATGATTCACATCATCACTAAGGTAAGGGTCACTTCCTCACAGTCCCTTTTTCCATATCCACCAGAGCGTATCTTACTTACTATGACAGTGGAAAGTTAGGGCACTTGAGATGACTAACACAAGCAGCACTGATGAGGCTCAGATTCCTTTCTTGTTTTCCCCTCACAGATCCATTGACTTGGCAAATCACCCCAGTAGGAAGGGAAACAAAGACAGCCTTCATCTGTATAGAAGAGTCGAATGGAAAATTCAGACATTGAAAATGGCCAAAACCACCTAAGGAAATAGTAGATGTCTTGCTGCCACGGAGATCCAGAGCAGCAGCCTACTGCAAGAAAAAAACAATGAAAGAAGGAATCGGAGAGATAATGAGATTACAAATCCGCGAACTTCAAGGAGAATCAGAGAGATAACGAGATTACAAATCCGCGAACTTCAAGGAGAATCAGAGAGATAACGAGATTACAAATCCGCGAACTTCAAGGATAAAATGGGATTTCTTGGAATCTCGTCCATATATCTGTTTGATCCTAGTTTTATGTTCCTATCCATTATTTATACTCATGCTACATATGCTTATCCTAGTGCTAACAGTATGGCCTGGTAGTAGCTGTGGAGACCCTGTTTACTAGTTACTGACTGAGCACTTGAGTTGGGCAGTGCACCAGTCTCCACCAGCAACCAAAAATGAGTAGAACAGCTACTTAAATTTATTTAAAGTAATGCCAGCATTTATGAAAGGAAGCAGTTGCACATGAATGGCATGATACAGGTGACTGGCAAAAAGCATGTTGTTCTGACTGTCTTATTCCAGCGTATGTGAAGTGCTCCTTTTCCTCTTGCACTGAAAGTATCATTATTGCATTCCACATTAGTTAGTCTAAGTGCAGACATGATATCTGGTTGTATTTTAAGTTAAATAGTCAGTCTACAGGATATATCTAAACATCAAACACTGAAAAGTTCGAATACCAAAACCTCAAACTTGAAAGATTGAAGACTGAAAATATTGAAGCTGCGGAACATCAAATTCTTCCCCAGGGAAAGAATTTGGTGGACCGTTTCTGCAGCTTCACTATTTTCTTCCTTCCTGCGATCTCAGAGTTGGTATATTTAAGTAGGGGGTGTGGGGGGTGAAGCCCCCCACATTAAAAATAGTATGTAGTGTTTGTGTGTTATGCGTTTTGTACTGGAACAGCGATTTTTTTTCCCAGGGAAAAAAAATTGCTGTTCCCAGTCTTCGAGGTTTTCAGCTTTCATGGTTTTGGGTTCGATGTTGTAACATTCAAAGCTTTGACACTTTGATGTTATGCTATAGACCCAGTCTACATGCACTTATATCATAAAGGACACAAATATTAAGTATTGTAGTCATGGTGGTATGCCTCACCATTTCATGGAAATGATCCATTTAAAAAGAATATAATTGTCAAAGAAAATTATTTCAGTGGGTGTTACTATAAATATGATTTGCTGTTTTTGTGTTTTTCTGTAGCTTGCAGAGAAAAAAAAAACAGAAGAATGTTCAAAGGAAAAGTCATAGTCAAGGAAAGGAAATCAGCCTAAAACAGTCAGGTCAGAGGCACTGGGCAACAGAATGCACTGAGAAGACATATCACACATTTTTGCCATACAATATTTAAACATCCAAACAGATGTCATATTAATTCAGGAACATATGACGATAGTCTTAGCTTAAAATAATTCACCTACATAACATTACTTCTGTTTGGGGTATATATAAAAATGGAGGTTTGTGTCAATATAATTTGGAAAGATGTTTGGTCTTTTCTTGTTCTTACATGACCCATAAGTTCCTAGTTTCAATTAGCTTAAATCAACCACTATAGGAACTGTGAGATGCATGTTTTGACACTGAGGATGATAAGTCATGCAAGGTGAAAAAAAGGTGAACTATGCAAGTACATACCTGTCAAATTGAGAAAATTTACTACTGCAGCTTTACCTTTTGACAAGATGGGAAGTTACCATGAATCAGGCTATCCACAGGTGAAAGGGCATCCTAGGCAAAGGTCTCTATGGGAATCCCAACTGCCGATTGCTCTACATCCCCCAGTGTCCCAGTGGGTCCCACTATCCTGCCTCCCCAGACTACCCAGATTGCTTTATTCTACCTTTTCTCAAATGTTCTCTTACTCTTCTGCTTTTTCCTTCATCCTTTCAACACAACTTAACTAACAAAGACTGCGCTGTAAGAAATGAGAAGGAAATAAATTAAGCTCACGTTCTATGGGTTGCTAGACCCTAGGAACTATGGGATTCTGGATGCTGTTAGGCGCATCATGACTAAGGAAAAAATCATTGTTATTGTTTAGCTTTTCTTTTTTCTTTATCCTTTCAACACACCCTTCCTGGCAGCAGAGCTGCACTGTAATAAGTGTGGAGAAAATAACTTAATTCATCCAGGGGTACGAGCTCCACACAATGGTATTTTAGCTAGCCTTAACTGTACTTTATGCTTTTCAACCTTTTGATCTAATGATGGTTGGAACAAAAACCTTGAGTAAGAAAAGAAATTCAGCATGATATTTTTTTCAATGAGTAAATAAGTTGTGTCTGACATAACAGTTCACAGTAAATTGAGAAGACAAATATTTTGAGGATACATAAATCAGGAATGTGTCAATCGACTGAGAACTCTTTCATTGAATGTTAGTAGTTTGAAGTAATTTTATCAAAACAACTGTTACCAGCAATGGAATTTGGGTAAAACAACTTTCAGCAGCAGTCACTTTTCATTTTTATCCAATGTTGTATGAATTTGTGGTAGGTATATATGTATTTGTTTGGGGGGGGTGCAAAAAATATATATCTGAGGTTTTCCAAAAGTTATTCTGGTCAGAGAAGGAGTTGTTTAATAGATCAACATGAATCCCATAAATCATACCTTAGTATATTGCCTGACTTCCTTTCCCCCACAATAAAAAAGATAGGCACTTTCTAGTAATCCCAGATTGGGATGAAATTCAATACACAAATGGGCATAGACGGGCATAGCCATATATTTCAAGTAGTTGTCAAACATATATACAGCAAGCCTCCTCTCTAATAACTTCCAAATGACAGCCACCTTCTTTAACTACTCTAATATAAGACTAGGATGAAAACAGAACCTCCACATCACAGTAATAGATTTCAACCTGCTGCTGTTACATGTATGTAAATAGCAAACCACTTTATCCCAACCCCCACAAGATGTCCACCTGTGTATGCATCTGATGTTTGACTAAGAAAAAGGTAAAAAAATAATGATCACAAGTCATGGATTCCAACCTGCTGCTCCTAAACAGCACACTGCCCCTAAACAAGCTATAGTGACCTTCTGTGCACACTTCTGAGGAAAGTTAAAGTAATGATGATCACACTGTCCTCATCAGTAACATTAGCTATACCAAGAATCTTTTATCACCTCTGATGTTTCTTAGGAAAGTTAAAGAAATAATGACCACACTACCCCCCCCCCACACACACAGACACACACACACACACACACACACACACACACACACACACACACACACACACACACACACACACACACACACACACACACACACAATCTACAGCGATCATCTTTAAACACCTCTGAACAAGTTTGGTTTTAGACTGGATGGATTTCAGGCCAGAAGCCTCTACTAAGCTTATGTCAAAATCCACTTATATTGCCTAAAGCTTTGGGGGCCACCAAGATGCCAGACACTCTGTGTCTTGGCTGTTCTGTGATGCATTTTATGTCTTATTTTTGAAAGATAATGGCTTGTAAATTTATGGCTTCATACGTGTACACCAGGCTAACAACTTCTAGGTTCATATATGTCTAGCCATGCAACCCAAATGTATCCCACAAGTTACTGTGTCTTAGAGGTTATTCTAAGGTGAGTTTGTTAGTTAGGGCATGATTTAACAACTGCTACTATCCAGCACAGACAGGCATCAGACCAGGGTTGAACTTCCATTTTCCCATTCACTGATGCAGGCTCTGCTTGAATAGGGTTAGGGAAGGGCTCTGCTTCACATGTATGGGAATCCTATTCCAGAGAATGGGGATTCTCTGAGATATGTACCTGCCCCTCCAACATGTCCTATTTGGGTCACAGACATAGTTTAAATCCTTAGATATAGGAATTTTGGTGCTGTTCATTTTGTAAATATGCAAAATGTCCATCAGAGATGGATCTAAGGATGCCTTGTATGCCAGACATAAACCGCCTCTCAACAGCCTGTAGGACTCAGAGTACAGAGATAGGCCTTTGAAGTGATCCACATAAGGCATTGTGTTTATATCATGTATTCTTTTTGTAAGGCACCTCTGTGGATGTTCCAGTTGTTGCATGTGCTTAGTCAGTTGCATACAGAAAGGGGCATTTTACTCAAAGATGGGTCTGATGATGCCTGAGTACAGTGACATGGTGACTTCCCTGGACCTAGATGCTATGCCCTTAGTTACTATTTCAGTGACATAGAATGATTTTCCAACAGCATTAGACACATGTTGGTCGAAAACCAGGTTACTATCTGCATGATTCGCCAAATCTCTGACTACTGTCTCTGCTTTCAGAGGTATTTTATCAATAAGGTAGTTTTCCTGGGTGTCTGATTCCCCCAAAGGTATTATTATGCATTTCATGGCATTAAGTTTAATGCTGTGGCTTTGGCACCAGTCATCAGTCTGTGTTAGACTTTCTGTAAGATGTTAGCATCTTGGGGGGATTCTACGATTTGTATGCAAACTTGGTAATCCAGAGGCCCTGGACATTATGTCTTCACTTCCAAAAATAGATGCAAACAGGAGCAGAATTAGCACCAAAACCTGCGGTACACCACTGGTGACTAACCTCCATACCTCTCAACTGTTTTGATTTTGACAGAATGTGAAGATTTTTGCCTCATATGTTTGGTCTGTTTTTTATAAAATTTGTGGTTTTCTGTCAAATCAATGAGAAATGAATTCACTAAAGAATGACAAATATTTGAATTTCAGTCTTCATATCCTTCAAGAAATGTTTGATAATGTAAAAGCTTTTATTCTAGGAACTTTCTAAACTTATAACAGCGATATTCAACATTTGTCCCTATTTTGGGGCCTTTGACTCCACCCCCATTTTTTTGGCTTTGTCCATATTTCTTATGCTAAAAGGTTGAGAGGTATGCTGGCCTTTTTTGTAAGTGGTCTCTCCAGTCCTAACTTCCTGGGTTATGTCTGGCTGTCCTATGACCTACGTAGGGGTTTATGCCTAATTCCATAAGTTTGTTTACAGTATCCTAGTGGAGTATTTTAACAAATACCTTAGCTAGGTGAAGATAGGCAGTATACACAATTTTGTCTTTATCCTTTGCCTTGGTGACCTTCTCAAAGAAGTTGACCAGGTTTTGTAGGTATGACCCAGCTTTAACAAAACAAAACATAGTTGAGCCTAGTGTCTGAAGGTTTCCTATGTCATTATTAATCATTTCCATATATAATTCTTTCCAAGGCTTTACATATGAGACAAGTCAGACTAATTGGTCTGTAGTTTCTGGGATCCATTGATGGCCCACCACTGTGCACAGGGATGGTCGTCACAGTCATCTATTCATGTGGCATGAAGTATATGTGGAGGCTATGGCTAAACAGTGACACCAGTGGTCCTGACAGGTCATATATCAGGCTACTTTGGCAGCATTCTGGGATATTACCATCCAACGTCTATTCTTGGCCTTAGATAGTGCTTCCAAGACTTGCTACCTACTGATAGCTGGAGGGATTATTTTAGATGGAATTTCCTTGGGGGGCAGCTGTGTTTGAGGTTTGGGGCAAGGTTTAATCTGAATTTGTCAACCCAATGATTTGCTATATCTCCCAGTTCTGTAAATGTGGCTTTATTTACTAATAGTTAAACACACTACTGTGTGCTGCCTTTGAGGTTTCAGACATAGCCAAAAAAAAGGCCACATGGTTGTCCTTGGCCTGAGATATTATTTTTACATCCAAATTTCCTTTGTTTGACTTAATTATTCCTCTTAGCTGTCCATTTGGTTTGATGAGAGAGTTTTTATCTTCTTTGGTGTTACACTTCCTCCTTTTAACTATGATTTGTTTTCTTTTGCTGTACAACCTCTGTAAATTTGAATTCCACCACAGTGGTTTGTTTTTTAGTTAGTTTTGGGCTTACTTATGGTAGGCACAGCAGCCTCTATGCAATCATTGACATGGCTGAACAGAGCTTCTGTGAATAATTTTGCATAGACTGCTGTATTATCTGAGTCCAGAGGGGCTTGAAATATTGATAGGTTATCACTTAATAAAAGATAGTTTGCCTTGGAGTAGTGTCTAACTATTACAGGGTTTGCTATGCTTACAGAATTGATTTTTATTTCAAAGGATAAATAAGGGCAGTGTTCTCCCATATTTATGGGTACCAGGGCAAGTATGGTTGTATCTCTAGTAGGCATATGGACTAACTGGTCCAGGGTGTTCGTGAATACAACGTCTATTCATCTCTATGTCTGCAAATCTGGGGTCATGTAGGATTAAAAGCAATTCCAAATAACAGATACATAGAGTCAGTAAAGCAAGCATGTAAAAATCCACAAGTGAAGCAAGTTTATTTTGAATCTACAAAGCTTTTGGGAAGAACCCCTTCCTCAGTGTGTAAGGCAATGTTAAAATCAATGACTCTCTTATACATTCCAAAACATCACAGACCAAAACTTTGCCTTACTGACTCTGTGTCAGTTATTTGGAATTGCTTTTGTTGCTTGTTTGGAGTACTGTTGCATTCCAGTGGTTTACCTCCATGCTGGTCCTTTCTTGGTTTTTGGTCATGTAGGATTCTCAGTTTATAGAGAGGTAATTAAAGTCCCCCATGAGTATGGTATTTGATTGAATGATAAGTGTTTCCAGTAGGACTAAGTATGAGCTCTGGGTTTCATGGGACATAGAAGGTGTCCTATAGTTTACCAGGATATGGTCTGGGACTTTGGAGGGACTCCATTGTGTCATCCTTTCTAACCAACCCAGAGTTATGTTTTTTATTTATGTAGAGTGAGATACCTCCATTTTTAGTCCTTGTCTGTGCAGTTGTTTGTTTAAATGTGGGAAGGTACTGAAGCCTTGCACTGACAAGGTACCCTCTGCATCTTTAAAATATGTCTAAGTAACTGCACAGATGTCCACATTCTCCAAGGTAAGGAGAGCTTGGAGGGAGCGGAGTTTATTGTATAGACCCCTGGCATTGAACAGTAATACCTTTAGATATCCTTGTGTAGATTTTGCTATGTTGGAAGGTTTGTCAATTTGGCATTGCCTAAAAAGGCTCTATGGAGGAGGATAATGTTTTGGCCAAAATATGAAAGCCTAGATGGGTCAGGTGCAAAAAATCCTTGACAAGCAACACAGTTTGTTAACCATGTCTTCCCACACTGAGAAATATTGTATACCGTTAGAAGAACACCAAGAAATAAGCCAATTATTAAAGTCAGCCATCTTCAGTTCATACTGCAGCACCATCCCTGGTGAAGGTAGAATGCAGCTCAATGATAGATACATACCACCTTGTGACACATAGTCCAAGAGCACTATAATTTGTCTCTTCATACTTCTCAGGTCATTTACACCTGCATGGACTATGACTGAATTATAATGGTACCTGTGGTGCAATGACTTGAGTGCATACAGACCTTCTTGATCCTCGTTCTTGACGGGCAATTGATACTATTTTCTACATGTTCAGCCTGGTGAGTGGGATGTCAATATGTTATATAATGGAGACCTACAATGAGAGTCTTGGCTATTGTATTAGCTTGCCTCATAGGAATGGTAGTTGAGACTTCACTTCGTGGCTGTATGTGCAGGGTTAGGTGTTATTTTTGTTGAGTGGTTTAGGGTTTGTTGAGGGTACTTTTTACAGATGGAATGTCTGGGAGGACTTTGGAGTTTGGGAAGATTGCATTTAAGTGCATCAGCATATGTAGGTCTAAGTGTGGGGTGCATATTATGTGTAGTGGGTATAGCGTCTGTGTTTCTGATACCTCTCAATCTCTATGATCGAGAAATCTAGACAACGCCATATATATTGGGTGCCAAAGGACCAAGAATAGGGACAATTTTTAAATATTACTCTTAAAAATAGAAAGTTGATAGACTAACAAATTTTGCATTATTTATTTATTTTTATTTATTTTACATTTGTTAACCGGGCTAGTCTAACTGGATATATTTCCTTTTTCAGTAGAGGCCCTGGGAGAAAAGCTCCAAACATAGCACAAAATATCATATACAAATGTATAACAAATAAAGTAGGAGGAAATTAGAATACTAAAAAGGAGTCTAGAAGAAGTACAATACTAAGCAGGATGAGTATATAGGATTATATAAGTCATCTTACAACATTATATATGAGGTACTTTACAGTTCAATGATAGATTAAATAAATACCAGAAGTTATATTAATCTTACTAGTAACAGTTACTGCATACTGAGGGGAACGCAGAGTATGATTAGAATGCCTTCTCTGAAGAGTATGAAGTCTGAAACTCAAATATATATCATTATTTTCTGACTTCAGTCATCAATGATTTGCCAGTGATTTGCCAGAAAACCAAAATTTTATGAGAAGCACACCAAAAATATTAGGAAAACTCTGGATAGTCTGTGAAAATCTGAACAGTTGAGAGGTATGCTCTGATAACTCTGATAACGAGATTATTATGACTGTTTGTATGCAAGAATTTTGCCTCCAGAGACATTTTATATAAATATATATATATATATATATATATATATATATATATATATATATATATATCTCATACTGCATTTCTTTCTTTGAGGATTAAACAGTTGTCAGTCAACATAATACAATTGGTACATTGGCTTAATATAACCATATCCACCAAACTGACTGCGAAGAAATTGGAAAAGTACATATCCACATTGTCTGGTCCTTTACTGGGTAAACTAAAAGGATGTCATGCATGAAGGGTTAATAGTGGGCTGACTAAGGGGACTTTGGGAATAAAGACTAGACTAGGCTATATAATACTAAATTTGAGGAGGGGGCCTCAACATGCAAACTAGCTGCTCTATGATATTCAATATACATATGAGTTGCTTTACAATCACCGAGTTACTGGTACAGTTTCAGATGTGGTTTTAAAAAGAAAATTTGGTTTTTGGGTGCTTGTGTCTATACAAGTTGTTAATAATCACAGCTGCACAATGGACTGCAGTGAGCAAATGCTTGAAATTGATCTTTTTGGGGTATGTTTGCTTTGGGTTTTTTTTGTTTTTTTTTTGTTTTTTCTTCCTCACATGAAAGTTGTTCATGTGTGCCTGGCAATACTGTGTGCGCCCAGAGATAAACATCAGTGTTACTACTTTTACACACACACACACACACACACACACACACACACACACACACACACACACACACACACACACACACACACACACACACACAGACACACACACACGCAAACATTCTGCCCCTGCCACTGTCCTCTGAAAAGCCATGTCTATTACAAGATGTACTGATTTTTCACACACACATACACACACACACACACACACACACACACACACACACACACACACACACACACACACACACACACAATGCTATGGAAAAAAGATGTGAGATATTGTTGTATGACAAGAAAATGGAAGAGGATGATGTACTGGCTGAAATAAAAAGATGACTGTGGAAGAACGAGGAGGGGGTGTAGAAGGTAAATAGAAAAAAAAATTAAAGAATTAGAACGCTTTCTATAAATTCTTTTGTGTTGCTAAACTTGTAAATAATTAGTGTGTTAATAATTGATTTAAAAGGTTTTTTTATACATAAAATGAATGTAAATGTTATTAAAGCACCACTACTCCATTTTATAAAGGGGGGTTTTAAATCCACTTGAGCTACTACCAACTCAGGCAGAAGGGACCTCCATTTAACATCTTATCTGAAGGACAGAAAAGGGGATTCACATTTTTCTATATTTAGCCAGCTGCCTTATTTTTGCAGACTATTTCTCACATGGTCAAGGGTCTCTGGTTTAAATTAAAAAAGTCTTGCCCTGAGTGCATCAGATTTTGTTTGAGAAGATGTGTGCTTGGATGTGAATGTTGAGGACCTGTGGAACTAGCAAGAAAATTTAACACTACATAAATGTTAAAGAAAAGATGGCTCTAATCACTGTTTTTAGGTATTTGAGCCATCTTTGGACTCCTGCCTTTCTGTTGCTAATCATACACTATAACATACTGATGCGGTATGCAAACATATAGGGGGAACCAGGTCCTGCCCCCTTTGCACAATAGCTAAGGTAGGTTAGAATCCGCAGGCCCAAGACAGATCTTCACAAATGGAGATTGCACCTAGGGGTCTTCCAGGAATTGTCCTACCTGTGGGGAACTCCTTACATAGATCTGTTTGCCTCCAGCCACAATAGACAGTTAAAGAAATTCTGCTCCAGCACTCCTTGCTCACAGGCCTAAAAGACAGATGCTTTTTTATTCCTATGAATGGGAATATGCCTATATGCTTTTCAACTCTTTCCACTGATAACACGGGTTCTTCTAGAAATACAGAACGTCTCCCAAAGGATCATTGTGGTGACTACCTTTTGACATGGGCAACAGTGTCTCTTCCTTCTTTTGTAATTGGCTAGGGTCATTACCACAAGATTCTACAGGGGTTTTTGATAGGACAAAATCTATTTCTTCAAGAGACCGCACGGTTGATAAAAATGTTAATACCTTTCAGGCACTTTTTTTTTTTTAAGATATGTAACAAGTGTTATAGGAGGGAAATAAACCTGCTACTATAAACTCATATATGGGTAAGTGGAAAAGATTTTCTAGTTGGTGCAAACCAGAACCTGGAAACCTTTAAGGCTCAGACTCCTTGGTTTTACAGTATTTGAGTAAGCTATTATCCTCTGAACTGTCTTATCTTCTGTCAAGAGTAATCTCTAGGCCATCTACTCTTAGATTTCCTCGTTTTACACTTTCTCAATAGAAACAATTTTGAAAATAAGATTTAAATATCTGCCTACCTAAAAGACTACAGGTAAAAGAAATAGTTCCCTCTTGGGATCTTTATTTTGCTCTGGGAAAATCTTAAACCATTTCCAGTTGAATCTGCTCACAAGGACAACTGAAACTTCTTATTTTAGAAAACAGTATTACTCTTTGTTCTGACTTCTACAAGAAGGATGTCTGAGTTACAGGTTCTTGTGCTGGGGCAATTTGGAGAGTAAGTCCTTTCGTTATACCTAAATGTTTCAGAGTTTACATGGAGCTATGCTATTCATCTCCTTGATTCTTTTCCAGAACCTAAAAACAAAGGAGAAATAATTTTACAAACTCTAAGCATCCAAAGGCAAATCAGCTACTACAACTGCAGTCCAATGATCACCTGTTTGTCCTGTGAAGATAATAAAAATGGACAATTAGTGTCAAAACTGACAATTTATAAATGGCTGCCTCATGGTATTGCTTTTTGTTATTCTCATCATAACAAAACAATTCTGAGCAAAGTCAGGACCCACTATTGAAACATACTAGAGGCAATATCTTGTTCATTTGCTCACACTTTAATCAGCTATTACAAACTGGATTCTTGACAGCACCTTGTCACCTGTACACACCTTTATCCCTTTATCAAGTTCTACAAGCTAGATTATTTTTCTAGGTTCACAACGGAATTGCTAAGACTACTCGACATGCACTCCTGAATTCCCATCCTTCTTCCTCCTTCATTCCCTTCTTTATAAGCTCTGCTATTCATGCCATATAGGCTAGGCTACTCCAACAGTGATCCAATGATGAACATAGTACAGCTGTGTAAATAAACTTACCATAAAAGTAGATATTCAGATATATTACTGTTGCAGTAGCCTTACCTTCCATCCCCCTCTTTTTTGCATTCTTATGCCAGAGTGTTGAATTATTATTATTATTATTATTATTATTATTATTATTATTACTATTATTATTATTATTATTATTATTATTATTATTACTATTATTATTATTATTACTATTATTATTATTATTATTATTATTATTACTATTATCATTCCTATCTGACAGGGCTCTGGCCTCCCTTTGTTGAGGCGAGAAAGCTCTAAAGATTCAGCATCGTAGCGACTGGCTTTATATTACTCTCCTCAAGCCGTGCAGTGGCTAGGGTGTGTGGAAGTTGCCCTAAAGATCTGGAAGCTGCCTGGCTGGTCCACTCCTTTGCAAGATGTCCCATATACCTTACTCTGCCTCAACAGTGCTCTATTAGAACATTTTCTGTTATGGTAAGTTTACCTACATGAGTGTATTTTCTTACTACTGGTGTTTCTAGAGTGAAGGGTAAAAGAGAACACAGTTTATGATGACAAAAGTTCATTGTTATAACGTTAATAAATAAAAAAAAAAATGTCATCTCTTAATTGTTTGTATGATACATAAATTTCATGGCTCTTACCCAGTCTACATAGTTAAGCTGGCAAAACCTTAGTCATCTGTC
This sequence comes from Protopterus annectens, assembly GCF_019279795.1. Classification (NCBI taxonomy): domain Eukaryota; kingdom Metazoa; phylum Chordata; order Ceratodontiformes; family Protopteridae; genus Protopterus; species Protopterus annectens. The sequence continues at coordinate 130,084,560 of NC_056730.1, read as the reverse complement.
AGGTCTATGATTTCTATATTTTTACAACTTTTTTTAATGCTGGTAAACAGATTGGTCTGTCAACTTCATCTGGGGCCTAATAGGAAAACTGTATAATGGGTTCAGGACACTTCATCTCTAGTGCTGACAGTCTAAAGAATACCCTTCCTTATACGATAGCATTTACTAAGGACAGAAGTAACCTGAGCGACAATCCTTAAATGAATATCTATAACAATACCTAAACCCTTAACAGTCCTGGAATAGAAATAATTCCATAATTAATATTGCATGAGTATTTACTCTTGTCCTCACACATTTTTGGTATTAAAACACAATATCTAAAAAGCTTTACGAAATATCATTGTTTTGTCAATTTCTTATTCTGAAGACAGTTTTAGGACTGTCAGCATATTTCCCTTTTCCCATTACTCATAGAAAATAAGGAAATAAATATGGTGAACAAACAAAGTCCCAAAATACAGCCTCAGCGGACATTGACTTCAACTATGTTTTTTTTTACTAATAATTTGATCCCTATCTTAACTCAATGCCTTTTTTCGATAGCTTTTTTTAGCCCATTCAATGATTTAAACAGAATTCATCATGTTTAAAATCTTACTATGAAGCAAAGAGTTAAATGCCTTAGATAAGATTATATACATGATTTGCAAGGGTTAATCTATCACAAACTGTCAAACACTCTTTGTAATGTTACTTTGACATAAATGCCCAAAGATACATCATGTAGTGTCATATAATATATCAAAAGTAAGCCTTCTCATATTGGTCTTTTACCTTCTTTCCTCCACAGTGTTTACTGGTTCCCAAAGTTTGTTGCCATTCTGAGTCACCTCCAGTCAAAATCCTTATGGAATGGAATCTGAGTGTGACCTTATATTAAACTTCAAGAAGTCTACCAAGGGCCACAAAGCAGGCTCCTTTTTAACTACACAGCAGTTCATTGCTGCTTATGTGAATAGCAGATACGAGGCAACTCTAGCTCACACTTCATGAGATCAGAACATCATGCTAATGTTCCCAAATTAAATCATATCAGTATCTGGCTTATGAATGCTGTTTATACGTCACAATGCATTTGAGGTAAACAGACATGCCACATTGAAAATTGGTTTTAATTGCCATTTAAATCAACTACAATGTCAGCAATCCAAACAGGAAATCACTGCAGACATTGTCATCTTATACAAGATATCCTGGAGATAATAAACAGTTACTAGCATTTGTATTTCTAAAATGAGACTAGTCACAATAATTGTCAGCATTATTATTAAACAGAAGTGTTTTTGCAGCAAAGATTATTTTTACCTAATCTTTAGAATAAAAATCTTTGTGCTATTTTTTTCCACAACCTAAAAAAGAAAGAAAGAAATAAAAAGTACATTCCACGGAGAATAATATGCAAACTGAAATAAATAGACATTGATAGAAAGAATCAACCACTATCTCATTCATTGGATAACAGTCACATACATTTTCAGTTTTGGTTATAACTGTACACTTTCAGGCACAAATCTTACAAAATGCCAGACAAACTTTAATTACTATTAATCCAATTCTTCTTTCACCTTTGTTCTCACTTGTGACTGCTGAATAATCATCACAGATGTAAAGTACAATTCTGCAATTTTCGGAAGTACTGCTAACATAAACAGAATCCATCACTGTCTCATCTAAGGCACACGGATTAGCCTACAGTGTCTACAAATAATTTGCCCAAAGTATTTACTCATACTGAAGGGACATGGAACAGAAAATGAATAAAAAAATGTTCCTTTGCATGCCAAACCATCGTGTTTTAAGTACTTTCCTTGTTTGGCTGAATCCAGTATTTCTTACATCTCAGCCTAGCAGAAATAATAAAATATTTATGGCACAAATGGATGCAAAGCTGAAAAAAAAAGCCCTCTACTTCTGCAGCTGCTCAGTTGATGTCAGGCTCAAATGTATGTGACTGACAGAATGGCTTGAGTAATTAATGAGCTGTAAGAAGCCCTAATATACCCAGAAGAGCTAAGTTTGATACCCCTGCTAACACCATTATATTACATGACTCTTAGCAATTTACTTAAGTGCCACACTGCCTCAGTTTCATCACTGAAAATGATCTTTCTATACATCCATCATCATCTGTTTACTAAGGGTTGAAAATTAAAATAAAAAAGTGGCCATAACGTTGCAGCACTGAGTCAAATAACTCCCATACCATATAAATAAGTAATACCAGCTACATATGCTCAGAGATACGTATGGACAGTACTAAAGTTCATGAACTGTAGAGTAAGAGTTGTGGGATATATCTATGTATGCATTTATTTACTTTATATACAAAGTCATTTATTTTAGTCTTTTGAAAGTCAAATAGTCATGAAAGTTATTTTATAGTCAGTGGGAAGACTGGTCCAGCTACATGCAGAGTACAGAGATGAAAGAGAAATCTACACGCAATGTTTCATTATTAAAACTGCTCTAAATACTTTGCTGTACCAAACTGCATTCTAATCTATATCATATGTGCAAAAGTTATGCTGTATGTATCTCCAATGTATAACTGGGTATATATACAATGTCTGTCTCAAATATTAAACCTTTTCTCAATTGTATCCATAATGCATGCATAACAGTGAACCAGAATACATTCAGCTATAAGACTACTTCCTACTCTATGTAAACTGATACCTAATAATACTTAATTGTATTCTCCGAGTACCTTTACCAGTCAAGCTATCTGCTCAATGTATTTGTAACAATATGTCTTCTCTACTAATGCATCATTTTAACATGTTAATGCCTTTTGGCCCAGGCCCTAGCTGGGTAACAAAACTAAACTAAATAATAATTAAAAAACAAAACACTTTCTGCCAATGATCAGTCACGCAGGCAAAAATATAAATAGATAAATAAATTGCAAGAAGTACAGTCTCCATGACATATATCTGATAATGACTTATAGGCATTCCCATATATTTCGCAACATTTCAAATACATATATATGCAATGATTGATATAAATAATCAAGCTACAATAAATTGTTGAAGTATGTAAAATAGTCAGGTTTTAATGCAATGAAACTGAGTGGCTGGAATGATTTACAAGTAATAGATGGGGGGTCTAAAATACACAATGTAAAAATTTGTAAATATACAATAGAAATTTTCTTGGAAGAAATATGGATAACATTTTAAATGGAGGGAAGATTGACACTGGACAGCAAGAAGCACAAATTAGCACTAAAGATTTGATGAACCTGAATTCTGAGGAAAAACTAATATCAAACATAAATTGCTCCAATTTATTTTAATCATGTAAATAAGGTGATATCATCAACTAACTTCTTCAAGCTATAAAAAATCTACAAACATACATGCTTTCTAAATATTTCAAGAATTCTCAATGGATAAAAATCCAGTTGGGAAATACTCTTTATTTAGCGATACCAGCAGACAGAAAACCATGAGTAACCTTTAATATCTGAGACTTCTTTTGTCAATACAAATTTAATACTCATGGATTTATTGAAAGTAGGTGATCAAAGCATTTAGCAGTGACTGCTATTAATATTCTTTGTATTCAACGACTGATTCTACATATTTGCATCTGCTATTGCCTGATAATACATAAAACCTGATGAAGTGCTAAGATATTAAATACATCCTTATATGGAGCATTTTCTAATTTATTATATTTATGACATAAAAGTGCTCACATATTCTCCACTTCATTTTGTTAGAGTTAATACATAGATATAACTGTACATTTAGAGCACAGTCGGTTAAGAGCAGGTCTCCAATTGTAACCTCGTTATTATGTGTTTGCGACATGGATACCAAGAAATTCACTGGAAAGGTGAATCTTAGCATTCATGTCGAATACGCATAATAGTGGGTTATGATCTTTGAGACCCGATCATCTTTGTAGTACAAGGAGTCTTATCTTCTCTCTGTACTACCTGTTAAAAAACTGAAGTCTTTTACTGGCTTTGAAAACCAGTAAAGCACTTAGCAAGTGTTGTCGCATAGGCATAAAGTAAGAAAAGAAATCGGACAGATTTTAAATACTACCCTAATTTAAATAAGTTACTTTCAGACTGATGTCTATACATTTATGTGGACATAGGAGGAAAGATATTCAGGGACTGTTGAGAATGAAGGAAAGCCCCTTCCCTTACAACCAACTGTAACAGCATTTAGAGGTTGTATAAGATTTGTGACACAACTTTGAAAGCACTGTTATGATCAAGTCTTGTGCTATGGAAGTGTGTAGCAGTTTATGTTTTTTCTGATTTTGGGCACTCCATGCAGTACAATTAGCTTCCAGGTTAAATGCATATATTTTATTTGTTTGTTACTGCAATATGTGTCTACAAAAAGTGCATGCATCTCTAAAGCATTTTAGGGATGTTAAGACATAATAATGTCATTCTGGTGTGCTTCCAGCACTTCATTCTGTCATATTCATAAAATGTGTCTTTACAGCCAAACATGCCTTGACATCATTTTACTGATTAAAATCATTTATTTATTTATTTTAATAGATTTTCTGCATCAAAATCTTTTCAATAAAACAGTATTTTGATATCATTTGAGCTCCTTGGATAGCATAAGGTACATATTTGAAACAAAGCTCATCAAAACTATACCACTGGTACACTGTCTACTAAAACATGACCACTTATTTCTTTTGATTTATTAATAAGCATCTTTTCTTCTCTTGTAAATAATAAAATGGGTAGATCATCTTTATACTGCACCTCATAATACATACTAGATGCATACAATTCAAATGTTACATTATATTTTCTTCAGTGTTTTTAAAATTATCTAATAATATTAGTGAACTTATTCTTCGTTCACATAACACCCAAAATTATATTCATGCTGAAAAATATTTCCGCATCTAAGCTTTACAACTTTATCATGAAATAAAAATGCTCTCTGAAAAAAATAATAACATATGTTTGTTAGGGTATAGTGCAGCAGTTGACTGATGAGGGATTTGTTGACTAAATTTAGCAAACTCCAGTTTAGTTGACATGTAAAATGCTACGAGAACAATTCTTGCCATCCTGCAGGGTCCAGGAGAGAGCCTGTTCCAGTGATTTACTTTTTTTGATTCCACTAAATGGGTTTAGTGTTGCATGCAGTGATTTGGTATTATTCAACATTTAAGAATACAATTAATTGCTAAAGTCTGGTTTGTGTATAATATTTGCTTATTTCATCACAAAACAACTGGAACAGAATTACTGCTGCTCTGTGAGCAGGTTTTGTTTCAATCTAATGCACACAAAGTCGAAGCCATTAATATATAGTTTCTCAAGAAGTTATCTATGTGAATGGTAACTGTCACCAACACTATGTAGTTATGGAGTGCAGATGGTAACCCTAAATCTTATCGCGGGCACCAACTGATCAACATAGTTAAGTGAAGTCCTAAATGAAAAACAATTTGAGGTCACTGCATTCAGAGCATTTTTTATTTACAGAGTGATACTGCTTAATAAAAAGTAATGTTGTGGTATATGGTTTGACTTGCTCTAAATACAGAGTAACACATTCTGCAACAATTACTCATAGGGCTGTAGATGAAATTAGAAGTACAGAACAGTATTCTATGAAAGATTACTATGGGCTTGCTACAGATCAAAATGTTTTGTTATCATCCATAATTGATTAGAAAAACAGTTTTAAAATAAAATGAGGAGATAAATGTAAAATATGCATTTCATGGGGGCATTTGCATAAAATTTCCTCTTTCAATAGTATTATAAATGAATAACAATAGATATGATGCTGATGTCTTAGAGTAACAGAGTGTATTTATATCAGATATTTCGTGATCCAAAATTTAACTTACAGTGTAAGTTTAATATTCAAGACACATTTTGTTATTGCAGGGTATGCTTAGAAGATAAACTTTTCTAACATAAATACAATGAGGTGTTAGTTACATAAAAGGAGAATATAAAACATGAAAATATAGTGTTAAAGTGAGTCAAGAATCCCTTTACTAGGTACGTTTCAAGACCTATGCAAACATTTTACTACAAAATTGTATCATATATTTTTTCTAGTGCAGTAAACTAATTAAGTTACATGCTATGGATACACCAACTTAATGCATTATACACTTGAAAACGTAGAAGCTTCTGGGAATATATGGGAATAGATATAGAAATGTATGTAATTCTTCCACAGCAGTGTGTAAATAATTTCACTTACATGATCCTAGCTTTTCGTATCTGTCAGTCATTCTAAGATAGCATGCTTCAAGTCATTATCTCTAATCTTATATCATTCCACTTCACTAAATGACCAGTAGTAGTACCACTAATGAAACCAAGTCTTACAATCAGTTCAAGTAGTTAGAAACCACATGCTATCACCATTCGAAAAAGCAAGGCAATACATTAAGACCACTAAAGAATGTTGCCATGGGTGGCACAGAGATTCAGCAGTTAACACTGTTGCCTAACAGCACAAGGTTGTCCAGTTCAATTCACGGCTAGGGTGCCTTCTGTGCAGAGTCTGCATGTCCTTCCTGCATTCGCCTGGGTTTCCTCTGGGTGCTCTGGTTTCCTCCCACATTTCAAAGACATGCATCTGGAGCTTTTCTCCCTGGGCCTCCTCTAAAAATGGGCTGACTCAGTCAGACTTTCCAGTAGACAAATGTTAAATAATTAAATAAATAAATAAGTAAATGTAGTCCAGTTATGTGCGAGCTGAAATTTCATCAGTAACATACAGTCCTCAGACCTTCCATTGACTATTATTGACTGTTGGATTTGTCTGAGAAATCAAAACATGTATTTTATCTTCCAGTGAAGAGCTGGTAATGGAAGGTAGGCAGCATTTCACAGATATATAATATTGGCAGCATCACATGCCGCTTTAGTTCTTCCCACTCCATAATGCACAAAACATCTACCAGGGGCATTCAGTAAAAAAAAAAAACTGAAAGAAGGTCTCTCTTAACTTAGTTGTTTCCATTACAATGTTTGTAGTTGTTTCCTTCCTATTCTAGGTTGTTTCATTATTCACTGCAGTAATACTTCCTTCATTCATAATTTTGGCTTTGCTTCCTTCATGCCTATACATTTAACAATCTACAGCACTGAGACATGCTAATACACTTACCCAGATTTGCAGTTTTATTCTTTTTTCATTCTTGAAAACTGTTTTCACTTTGAAGTCAATTCCTACTGTGCTTACAAAAGCAGATGTGAATGAGTCATCAGCGTAGCGGAAGAGAAAGGAGGTTTTCCCGACACTGCTGTTTCCAATAATTAGCAATTTAAACATGTAGTCAAAGTTTTGATCAGATGTGTCTTTCTGGCCAAACCTGGCATCTTGAGAGGATGTCATCTACACAAAAAGAAAAAAGAATCATAAGATAACTGCTAATGGTTTGAGTTATCTTACTTTTCATAATCTATGCACAACTTTCATTGTGAAAGTGAACTGCAATATTCAGTTAGCATCTAAGATATTACTCTGAAGCAGATAAACAATTAAGTAGAGAAAGTACACTTGCATGAGATAGTCACATAAGAGTATATCCTTTCAGAAGAGAATAATATTGTCACATTATGACAAAATGGGCTTATACTCAGGAATATCAAATGTCATCTGGTCTATTTTTTCCAAGCAAGTAAAGGTCGCTTTTTGGTTGGAGTTTATTTATTTGTTTATTTAATGTTGTTTACTGGGATAGAGCACTGAACAAATTTGACAATTTCCAGAATCAGCTCAGGTTGCATACATAGTTAAACAGTAAAGCAGTATTAAAGGTGTAACTAAATTATATTGTATAGTGACATAATATAACATAAAAATAAAAAATATATACATATTTACAAGGAGATTTGAAAAGAAGTGGGATCAGGAGTACACAATACATTATACAGGCATTAATAAGTGAGCTAAATGTGGTGAAGACAAAATAATGGGCATGGTATATACAAGTGTGCAGGGAAATCTTAGCAACAAAGAGAGCAGAAATTGTAGAACACTAGCAGCTGTAATGGAAGAGTTAAAGCAGGAGAGGTGGATTTTAAATATATAGTAGGAATGGATAATGCAGATGGGGAAGCAATGGGTATGAGTTTATAATCTGGAGCAGTTAGGAAAGTAAGCAGCCAGGGTTTTCTAAGATTAATTCAACAATGCAATCATGGGAGTCAGGTGACATGACTTGTGTTCTGACATGTGAACTCATATTGTTCAGTTTGGTACTGTTTGAACTGACTTCTGAAATGTTTGTAGACTCTGATTTCAGTAACATCAGGTGGCAAAGACTACCACATTTTAGTGGCAAGAAAAGAGAAGCTATGATCTGTGGAACAAAGTTCAGTGGATGGTCTTATGACAGTAAGACCATAAGTGGATTGGCTTCTCAGGCTGTAGTGTGGATTGGATGATGTTAGTCTAATAGTTGGTGGGGGGTGGGGGTTGGTGTAGTATGCCAAGAAGGAAATTGGCTCTGCCTTTCATAGGAAGCCAATTTGCTTTTTCCTTCGGAGTTGCAATGATGCTCACACTGGGGACAGATGATCATATAACTGTTCCTCTACCATCAACTGTTGTGCACCTCATCAGTTTCATAAAAACAATTAAGATCCTACCATAGTAAATGAAACACATTACACAGTCCTGAGGCTATAAGCATTAAGACTGCTGGGCAAGCTAAACGTTCCAAGCTGCAATGTATCTTTCACCTATTTCACAATGCATTAAATGCTCTCCCTCTCTAAACCTTATGTTAGCCTTGCTAAGGGAACATGACACACAAAACCTTCTTTTTTAAGGAAAGTGAAGTTGAGTAGCACTGGCAGATGATAAGTACCTTGCCCACCCCCACCCCATCCACACACACCTTTTTATCATAAATTCACTTTCTTTCAGATTCACATTCCTGATTTAAAACCATTTCAGCTGTTCTCATTACAATCCACCAATGCTCATACCCATCAGTTACACAAAGTTCACTGTAAACATATCAGATGTACACTTGTGATTTAAAAATATGGCCACTGGAAAATATTCCAACTTTAATTAAATAAATGGGCACTAGTCCTGCAAAGTTAGATTGTTGACTGTTCCACTTGGTCATGACAGTCAGAGCCACCATTTTCATCAAAATATAGCTCCTGTACTTAGCAACTGCAGCCCTATTGTTGAATTAAACAAGTAATTATGGGCACAATAATGTATTTCAACTTTGTTTCACACAAGCACATAGTAATCCAAGCAATACAATTTATTTCATGCAAAAGCACACTAGTCCTACAAAGCCAGACTACTAAAAATGGGCAAAAAGAGAATAGGTTGCTTTCATCCACAGATACCACATCTGAGTGTGATAAAAATAATACCTCCAAAACTCTTAGTGAATGAATCATGGAGAAAGCCAATTATAATGAGGGATAAACATCCATAATCAGAGACAGATTTTAAATGTTTCCCTTATATGCTTAAAATGTTGATAGAATAATAGTCTATTACATCTGCATGCATTGTCCGAGGAACATGAAGTCTGAAATCAAATGTCTTTGATTATTTGGTGACTGCAGCCCTCAATAATTTTCAGAAAACCACAAATATTATAAGGCACAGACCAAAAATAAGAGGCAATGCCAGCGAGATTATGTGAAATCAAGGCAGTTTCAATTTTTATTTCCCACAGACAACAGCAAGAAAATATTCCAACTTATTTCATAGAAATTATATATTAGTCCTGTGATTTGTTACACTAAAAATAAAAGATAGCTTCAACTTTGTTTCACAGAAGCAGTAGTCAGAGAGTAAATATTACAGCTTATGTCATACAAATGCACATTATCTCTTAAAGTCAGAAGTCTGAACAAATGGTATGTTGCTTCCATCTGGTTTCGAGCTTGGACATACCAAAATAATAAACTTAAAAAAGCATGTTCCTCATGCTATCATGACCCACCTCTGCAGTTTCAAACTAGTAGTGCACATCTCCCCACAATACTATTTAACTATCAAAGCTGTTCTGTTTATTATCTTCCCAATAAATCATGCTGAGGCAATGAAAAGAAAGGTGTGCTGCTTTATACATGGATCACATCAGACTGTTTCTTTCTTTATTTTCAAAACACAGTTTATTTTAATAAATAAATAAGTAAAGGGCTCAAAGCTAAACACTGTCACTAGGCCACACATTTGCCGATGACAGGTAATGTGAGAATACACAATTAATATTCACAGTGTCTCTCATTTAATGCTTTCTTAATTGAAAACTAAAGGTGCATATGTTTCCTTGGTGATTGTTATGTTCAGTATGTAAGCTAAAATGAGTTAGTAAAATTGACCATAACATGCTGACTAGTCATGGCACTCCCACCGGGTTCCACCCAACTCTCCCCTATTACAATTTAACACTGGAGGAAAGGGTCATTTCTAAGGCTGGACATAATCTTTCAGCTCTAAACTTATGGTAAATATATACCTACCATACCTGGTAGGAGTAGGTCCTCCCTCGGTACTTCAAAGAACAAAATCTTAAACTCCTGACAAGGATGGCAATCTCATAAAACATACTCTTGATAAATGGCAGCACACCCAAAAAGATAGGGATCTGGATATCACATTTAGTTTGAAATGTTTTGCAGGTCCATTGAGAGAAGACGATGAGGTTGCTGGATAATTATCATCAAGGTCTGCAAAGTTACTGAGGAAGCTAAAACTCTGGGAGAATGAGCCTACATGATTTGAACTAATGACATTGCATTTAAGATAATTCAGTCACCCATCTAAGGGTAGTTTGGGCCACTTTATGATCACTTTTTGGAAGAAAATGAAATAAAATGTTGAGGGCCTTTGTATATCAGGCCAGATTCATTAATGACTACACTAAGTGTACACCATCTGTATTCAAAAACATCCCTAGCACTTTTTTGTGCTTTCTAGTCATTCATAAAGATTATACTAAGTGTACATGTAGTCTACACTTTGCTGTAGCCTTTATGAATCCATTTCAATATTTAGGCTGCAAGAAAATCAGTACAAAAGCTAAAATTAGGAGGAAGAAGGTGTGAGTTATGCTTGTTTTGACTCTTCACTCAGAATGGTGTACATTTTGTGTGGGCATTAAAGAATCCCAGGAATGGGCTTCATTATAGTCAAATAAGATTTCAACTGATAATCAAGTTGCAAGTAGTCTACAATTGTTTAAATCCTTGTTGCCACCCCCACCACCTTCCAACCATCAATCCTCTTCAACTATTGAAATGATGGGAGAGTTAATTCTGACCTTTCTAGTATCCCTAATATGATGGCATTTTTATTATGGATGGCCTAACCTCTCTTCACCTGGTGAAGTGAGCACTTGCATAAGCATAAGAACTGCCTATGCTCTCCTAACTGTACAGATGGACTCCTCCATAAGTACCACCAAGGGCTACCATCACCAGCTTGCATAGTTATGTCAATGCCCTCTCTTTGCATTATGGCAGACCTCCAGAATCCACATGACACTGTGTCAACACAGTAGTAGTTTGAGCTGGCCATTACTGCGGTTCCTCCCCGAGGATGAACATGTCTATTCTCTCTCTGCCTATGTGGTTAAGCCACTAATCAGACTTGGGTCACATGGGTTGTGGTCAGGGCTTCACTCCTCAATACTTCTGAAGAAACTCACTCCCCAGAATTTTAACATAAAGTAAAGAACAAATAAATGCAGTGACTTAGCTTTGCCTCTGCTGAAATTTCAGGTGTAAAGGTAGGGTTGGTCCTATCAGAAACTCTGTCTTTGTTAAATACCAGATAAAGGGAAAGGTCAGAAGAAAGAGCACAAAACTATGAAATCCCCCCTGACTGATATAAATCCTTCCAAGAAAACAGGTTTCCATTTAAGAAACTTAAAGAGCTTAACTTAAATTTTCCAGAAAAAAGTACAAATTCTGTGAGGGCCCTGGATCATGTAGGACAGGCCTCAACATAAAGGTACCACATAATTTCAATAAGACTAATAAGTTTGAATCCTGGCCATGAATAAATATACATATGGCAACCATTTTCATAAAAAGAATGTGAGATATTCCAGGAGGCAGGAATGGGAGCAGGAAGATAATTTAAGCTGTTTGTGTTAGTACAAAATGAAAGAATAAAAATGAGATACATCTTCAGTTAGATAGACAACTCCGCAATCAAACAAAAAGACAAATACTGCATGGCAAAAAAATCATACTATTCCTATATTCAAGATAACCACAAAAACAACCCTAAGAAATTCTGGTCTTCTGTAACACCACTCCTCAACTCATGAAATAAAAATAATCCCAATCCATACTCCAATATACAAACAGCCACCATATTCAACACATACTTTTTAGAGTCAGTATCCAACCCAAAAGTAAACCCAACTCATTCACCCCAACCCATTACTTCTTCTAATACCCCCAATACTAACCTCTATACACAACACACATCGCACACACACAACCAATCCCTTACTCATAACCAAAAAACAAACTAACCCCAGCTTCATTTTTCAGCCCATCCCTGTATCTCAAATAAAAAAAGTACTACAAAAACTGAAACCTTGCTCAGCCTCAGCAGACAACCTCCCACCAGAATATTTAAAGCTTCCTGTGGATCAGTAGCTTTTCCTGTTAGCACCTTAATAGATCCATAACTTAAACACTTGTCTCTCCTTCTTCTTGTTCTTTTGGCTGCTCCTGTTAGGGGTCGCCACAGCAGATCAACTGTTTCCATTTCATCCTGTCCTCTGCATCTTGCTCTGTCACACCAACCATCTGCATGTCCTCTCTCTCCACATCCATAAACCTTATCTTAGGCCTTCCTCTTTTCCTGTTACCTGGCAGCTTCATCCTTAGCATCTTTTTCCCAATATACTCTGCATCCCTCCTCAGCACATGTCCAAACCAATGTAATCTTGCCTCCCTGGCTTTGTCTCCAAACCTTCAAACCTGGGCTGACCCTCTAATATACTTATTCCTAAACCTGTCCATCCTCATCACACCCAGTGCAAATCTTAACATCATCAACTCTGCCATATCAAGCTCAGACTCCTGCATTTTTGTCAATGCCACTGTCTCCAACCCATATAACATAGCTGGTCTTACTACCCTCTTGTAGACCTTCCCTTTCACTCTTACTGGTACTCGTCTGTCACAAATCACTCCTGACACTCTTTTCCACCCACTCCATCCTACTGTACTCTCTTCTTCACCTCTCTTACACACTCACCATTACTCTGAACTGTTGATCCCAAGTACTTAAACTCATCCACCTTCACCACCTCTACTCCCTGCATCCTCACCATTCCTCTATCCTCCCTCTCATTCACACACATATATTCTGTCTTAGTCCTGCTGACCTTCATTCCTCTTCTCTCTAGAGCATATCTCCACCTCTCCAGGGTCTTCTCCACCTGTTCCCTATTCTCACTACAGATCACAATGTGATCTGCAAACAACCCAGCCACTGGGGATGCGCAAGCCATTTTTTTTGTGCCAGTCCCAAGCCCAGCTAAATGGGGAGGGTTGCGTCAGGAAGGGCATCCGGCATAAAATTTTGCCAAATCATACATGCAGACAACTGAAACACTTGTCTCTAAACTATGGAAAAGATCATATATTATCCTTTCACATTAGGAAGACAACTGTACTGACATCACAAACATTTGTCCTATTACATTCTTGTCCCCCCTTTCTAAGATTCTAGAAAAATGTGTGTACCCACAACTCCTCTGCCATCTTCCACACAACAACCTACTTTCCCACTATCAACATGGCTTTAGACCTGCCCCCAGTACCTCAACAACCTTATTATTTTTCATGTAATCTGTCAACAATGCCTGTGACACTGGTAAACTAGTATCTGCAGTATGTCTAGATTTGTCAAAAGCATTTGACATGGTATCTCACCCCAAACTCCTTAAAGAACATTCCAGCACTGGTCTATCCCCCCTCCTCCTCACTTCAGTGGTTTTCTAGCTACCTAGTTGACTAGCAGCAAGCAGTAAAATTGCAGGGGTCTATCTCCCTATATCTCATCAGCCCCACAGTTGCACCTCCAGGTTCCATCCTTGGCCCATTACTATTTAATCAGAAGGTGAGAACAGTCCGGAAGCCACAAACTAATAAAAATCCTAAACCAGCTGTCAACAAACCCGAACTCCAGAAAGGAAGTGCAGTAAATTAGACAACCACAAATCACAGGCACCAAATCTTTTATTTAAGTTTAAATAAGGACCAGGGATAAACTAGTTCCTATATTAAAACAAAGGCCAATCAGTATTGATGGGTAATATTAAGACTGTTATTTAGTATTACCAGCTTCTTTATTCTAAAAATGACCTTACGTAAAACTGAATTTACAATTTTCATTCTATTTTACTCTGATTCATTTTATTGGATAAGTGTTTTTAACATGAAATGTTATTATTTAATTACTTGATTGGTATTGTTATATAAATGTATTTTGATGAAATTTTATGCAATCATATGTTATTGTCTGCTATATTTTTATAACTGAATGTGTAAATATCTTATGTATAGTATGTTAGCAATTATTCTGGAGCTTTCCCCCCAGGCCTCCGCTGAAAACGGATAGCTCTGTCCAGTCGTACCTTCCCGGTAAACAAATGTAAAATAAATAAAATATAAAGCATTAGGGCTATGGGATTTTTTTGTATTCTGATTAAGTCTTTCTTAAGACGAAAAGCTAACTGAACATTTTGTAAGCTTAAACAAAAGATTTGGTGCTGTGTTTCATGGTGGTCTAATTTACTGCAGTTCCTTTCTGGAGTTCGGGTTTGCTGGCAGCCATTACTATTTAATGTCTTCATCAATAACTTACATACATCCTCCTGTGAAGACACTCTAATCCAATATACAGATGATTCCACCATCATCTGCATATCAGACAAATTAACTCAACTACAACAAATAAAACAGCAATCTTTCTCTTCCATAGCTCTCCAATGCCAACTCCTAATGAACCCCCGAAAAAAAACAAAGCTCCGTCTCTTCACCCACAAACCCCATAGCTCCAACAAAACAAACTTCAAGATCTTCTCAGCCAACAATACTGAAATTTAATTTGTTCAGCAAACCAAACAGGTGTCACAACTGACGATAATTTCAAGTTTGACCTACACATACAAAACAGTATTAAAAAAAACCCCAAAAACTAGGCATGCTATGCAGGAATAAAAACTTCCTCATAACATCTACCAAAATTACCTTGGCCAAAACCTACCTCTTGCCCTCACTGTTATATGGGGCTCCAATTCTACCTAACTTACAGACCTCCCTAAGAAAAAACTAAAAACCTGTTATAACAAAATTGCCAAATTTGTCATAAACACAATCCCTCTAACTCATCACTGTAAAGCCCTACATTCCCTAAGATGGTTTGAACTCCCCCTCCACCTCTAATACATACAACTTACTACAATATACAAAATCTTGCACAACCCACTAGCTTGTCCTGCTCTTAGCCCATTAATCAACTTTTATATCCCAAATAAACATCTGAAGACAAACAACCCCTTATAACTTATAAAACCTAACAAAACCCCAGGCCTAATCCTTTACTCTTGTTCTATGGCAAAACTATTGAACTTTCTTCCTTTAACTATCAAAACTGCTACTAGCCTGCAGTCCTTCAAAAGCTCTATAAAAGAATACTTCAGCAAAGCTTGGAGGTACTTCTGCATGAGCATAGGCTGAGGTACACTTATACCTTTTCTACCCCTATTCTCTCTGTTCCCACAACTAAACTTACCCTGTCCCCCTACTCTACACATACTACTGATTTTACACTCATATCTTTTCGACATCTGTACCTACTATCTCCTATATCACACCCTACTCTTTTCTACACTTACTATCCTACACTTTCACCAATAAAATGTATAACTAAATTTCATGACCTGTAGAATTTTAATAATGTTTTAGGAAAATTATCTGTTATGTAAATAATGCTGCATTTTCCTATTATTAGGCTTTCCATGTAATTTGTGCTTGAATGTTATGACTTTATTATGTCTGTCAAGTTTTTCATTCTATCTAATGTGTAGTTTTTTGTATTTGTGTTTAAATGTTATGACTTTTTTATGTCTGTTATGCTTTATATACTGATAAACTAATGTATTAACCATATGTATCTGGAGCTTTTCTCCACAGGCCTCTGCTAAAAGTGGATACTTTATGACCCAGTCAGACTTTCCTGGTAAACAAATGCCAAATAAATAAATAAATAAATTAATAATAAATGTTAATCTAAACCAAAAATATCTCCAATTTTGTCTATATGTTTTTCTTGTGTTGGGCTTTTCAGAAAATGAAGGGATGTTTATCTCTCTTACAGAAAATAAATGATTTCTAGCAACTATGGAAAGTGAAGAAACCAAATAGTTAGTGACAAGGATAAGTTGTCCTGATGAGTCCTTCCCCCCAGTAGATTGGACAGTTGTGTTGAGCGACTCAAAAACAAAGGCCTCTCCAAAAAGATGAAACAGTAAAAAGGAAACTAGAGCTACTGGGGCCAATAAAGAGCTATGACGATTTGACTTGGTGGAGCTTTGCCTTCTGAATGAACTGTATCTTCAAAGAAAATAAGAGAAATGAGAAGAAATGCCCAGGTACCACTTGCAGTGCCACACATGTTCCTTAGTTGTTTTCCAAGTGAAAAACATTAGGGTCATAAAACACTGCATTTGATTTTGGTGTGGCAGGCCAGTAAATCCATATTACAGAGATGCTGATTAATCACTTTCTGGAGATCAACAGAAATCTGATTAACAAGTCCACCAAGGAAATCGATTATACTGAGATCTGTACAGTAGCAGAAATTATTGCTGAAAATCACTAATGTCAGCAGATAGAGACCCTCCCCCATTTGTTGATTTTCTGTACCTCTACCATATTGTCTATATCTATAGTGAGTACTCACATTTGTAGAGAGTTCCAGAAGGCCTGGCAGATAAACAGGACTGCTCTAACTTTCATTACATTGATAAAACAAAATAATTCTGATAATGCCCAGAATATTTTGAATATCTTGCCCATTTAAGATTCCTCCAACCTCAGGGATGACATTTCTGTTATGAATATCATTGAAGATGAGATTAGATGGAAAGCATTGCAAAGAGAGAAATGTCTTCGATCTGTCTACTAAGTCGATGCCTAGAGGGCTGAGAAATGTGAAATTAATGCAAGACACACATTGCATTTTTTGGCTGTTGATTCAAAGGAGCTATTGAGGAGCTCTCGTATTGTATCTTGAATGAGGAATCATGGAGCTATCTGATGCAATGAGATTCAGCATGTTGCGAAAGAGAAACTGTGACTGTGACTTCATACTGCAAGAAGAGAAGAGACCTTAGCCTGGACAAACAGAATTCTGATAGTGGGAAGTCTTGCTATGGGTAGCTTTGTGTTCAAACCACAGCCTATAAGTGCAAGCACTTGTCTGGGCTGTAGTTATCCTTGTATAGATTCAATGTTATTCTTAGAGAAAGAAACTCAATCATAAATTATACCACTGGCACTAGCTGCTGTATAGATGGGAAACTAGGAGATGGTCATCCTACTAAGGGAACAATGCCTCCCTGCAGTCACATGTATGGTGAAGCCACTAGTATGCATTTGGTAAATAGCCCAGAGGCCTGAAGTAACACCAAATGGAAAAGCCCAGAGCTGAAAATCATTGGCCCAAACCCAGAAATGAAAAAAATAAATGGGATTAATTTCTATTTCGATGTGGCAATAGGTGTTCTAAAAGTACAGAGTACATATCTAATCCCTGTCTCATAGATAATTTATAACTGACTACACCAAGACCAAATAAAAGGGTTTACTGCATTGAGGGCACACCTAGAGTAATGACTAGTTCCTTTCTGGTCTGCTGGAACCTCTTGGATGGCACTTTTGCTTAGGAGATTTCAGAACCCTGCTTTCTGCTATTTTCTTTTTAGAAGGTAGGACACCTGATGAGAGAAAGAGAAACTAGGTCATGCAAAGGAAATTTTGTAACCTCCGCTCATAACTGTCCCCATCCATCTATCTTTGTTTATGGATCTCCAAGCTGACAAATGTAGGGACAGATGACACTTTGCCTCCAAAGTGGACCAGACAGACAAGATCTCAGGGCTGTTTCTGAAGTCCTGCACGAGGATCATGGCTGCTCAATGAGAGGCAAGAAGCCCAGTCTCAGGCTCTTAGACCTCTCCATAAATAACCCTGATTGTTAGGGTTGTTTGTAGACTGTTGCTTCTTTGGCTGTTGTTCACCATCTAATCCACATAAAATGAAGTCTGTTTTGCATTAACAACCATAAGGGTTTTACCTATTTCTCCATATTTTCATATGTGCCTTAACATCCTAGCAAAATAATGGTTCTCCTGGGAAATGACTATTAAAACGGTTGATCTAGTGTCCTCTACAAAATTTGTTAAATGTAACCATGTGTGCTAGAAAACTGCCGTGCCAGATCCCATGGCCTTGTCAGAATTTTCAGAAGCATTGTAAAAATCAGCATAATTTTTGACAGTATGGACATTGTTCCTGACTGAGACAGCAACATGTCTTTGATCAAACCATCTGACAATTTGTTGATTGTCTGATGCATTTCATCAGATACAGCTCTCTGAAAATCTGTCATGGGCTCTAGGTGGTTGAGTACATTTAAAGACAAGGTATATGATGCATGCATGCATTTCCCTTCTACTTTTAGGGCCCTGGACTCCTTAACTGGATAGTGAACCACTAGAATCTGGGGCATAGAGACAGTGTTAAGGCAAGCTGCTGAATCCAGAGAAACAAGTTTTTTTCATTTTCTGATCAGAACCTCCAATCTCTGGAAGGGTGAAAGATAATATCTGTATTTCTAAGGGTTTTGGTTAACATATCCAGGTTTTCTCAAGCAGTGTTAGTTGCAACCTTTAAAACATACCCCAATACTGAAACCACCCAGGAAGACTGTTAATCAGAGGTAAAAAGCATTTTGCAGCACGTGCTATAGGGAAGATATGATGTCAGGGAGACAGCCCACTTTCTGACACATCATTCACAGGACTTTTTTAAACTTGGACTTACTAAGAAGGTGAAGCAGAGGAATCAGTGTCTTCCTCCTCAACAAGGTCAGCCATGAGAAACATATTGAGTGGATCTATATGCTTCCTTGCATGTAGCCTTTTTTGGAATCTTCAAACCATAAGAAAGGCCATCTGTCTTTGCCTGAAATGGTTTAAGGGAGTTGTAAAAGAGTCTTAGTTTGTCCAAACTATGATTAAATAGCAGGCCTTTCTAGTGCTGTGGGTAGTGTCTGTATTGAAGATCTGTAAGACCCATTGGAATTCCACAGTAGCAGCTGGTGTTTTCTCAAAATAAAGATGGCATCTGCCCACATACAATTTGGGTCAAACACTTGGCCTTCAAGTTCTACAGTACAGACATATAGGTTCATAGGTTAGTACTAGGCTAACTGCCCTTGCGAGCCATTTTAAGCCTAGCCAGTTATCCCCTGTGAGATTCAAACCCTGCACACTGTGTTTGTAAGGCAAACACCTTAACCATTAGGCCACCCTCCCACAAACATGCCCCACAAACATATTGGCTGGCACTATTACTGATAACCTGAATGCTGTAATTAAATCAAAACGTGCTTCAAGAAAGTATTAGTTTAAGGGTATGCACACTTATGCAACCAGTTTATTGTACGTTTTTTATTTCTTATATTTTTCCCCTAACAGATTTGTTTGTTTTTCAATTGAATTGTAGAGGTTATAGGTCACATTAAAGGTGGGAAAAGTTTTGAAATGATTTATTGTGGTCTCATTTTTTTATATCACAAAATGCCGTGGTGGTACGGCGGTAGTGTTGTTACCTCACAGCAAGAGGTTCTCCCGTTCGATTCTCGGCTGGGCTTGGGAGTGCCTTCTGTGTGGAGTCTGTATGTCCTCCCCACAGTTGGGTAGCGTTCGAAAGACATGCGTGTGTAAATGGGCATGCCTTTGTTGACGGTTGAGCGTCGAGCTGGCACCTTGGCGTTTTGTAAAAACTCTACTGCCAATCATTAGCGGACCGGAGTTCCTCTGTGGCGACCCCTTACCGGGAAAAGGCAAAAGACAAACAACAACATATATGTGTGTGTGTGTGTGTGTGTGTGTGTGTGCAGGATCCATACAGATCCCCGAATGCACTTTCCACCGAAGCAGAAATCACCGGGCATACTTAACTGAAAGTGCTGTTCACCGAAGCAGCAATTTCGGATAAGTATGCTCATTGTGCCAGTTGTACTATGGTGTGGATAAGGGAAAATTCCCTTCTCTCCACTGTAGTGTGACCTCGGAGTGAGAATATTAAAGTAGGGGGGTGTGGGGGGTGCAGCCCCCCCACATGGGTGTGCAGGGGGGCTTTCCCCCTGCAAAGAAGCAGGTTTAATGTTGTTGTTTTTTTTTAAACATACTTTACCGTAAGCACTTTTTCGGTGAATGCGCTTTTGGTAAAGTATGTTCGGTGATAATGGATTTGGACTTTTGATCTTTCGATCAAAAGTTCTAGATCTGTGTGCGCGTTTGTATATGCATTTTTTAATCTACATCCCATTTCCCCCTTTTAACTCATAGGAAACACACACACAACAACATAAACTTTACGAAAAGGAAAGTTAACCCTGTATTTATGGGCAGTTCCTAGAGAGGCAGCGATTCCCACAGGCTTTACCCATTCTAAAGTTAAATTTAATTGTGAAGAAAATGTATGTTATAGTCTGTACTCCTCTCTTCACTAACATCATCCATTCTTGTCCCATTTTAATTTCCCCCTAGATGTCAAAAACAACTTGCATACACTCTGCTAGATTGTATAGTGTTGTGATTAATACTGAAGTAATCAATACCACTAGGAATGCATCGGTTTATAGTACCTTAAACGTATCAGCTTTCATTTGTTTTCACTGAACTGGTTGTCACTTCTGTTTTAGTAAACAATTTTAGTGTTTCTCATACAGCTGCCTCAAAGTTCATGAGTTGGTCATTTCCTGATGAATTGTCTGTACCTGCAAACAGTCCATCTGCAGCTACAGAACTATGCTGGTCAATCTGTATATATATATATATATATATATATATATATATAGATATATATACATATATATATATATATAAATATATATGTATATATATGTATATATATATATATATATATATATATAAATATATATATGAATACATGTGTGCACACACATAAATATCTACATATAGATAGATGGGACTACTTCACATAATCGAACATCCAAATGTTCGACTTTCATATGGCCAAGACTATATGATCGAACATTTGAATGTTTGACAATGTGAAAAAAAATAAATTAAAAAAAAAAAAAAAAAAAAAACTAAACAGTGCTATGCCCCCAACCCCCCCCCCCCCACTATTTTAATATACCAACTCCGAGATTGCACTACATTGCGGTAAAGGGAAATCTTCCCATTCTGCACTCTATGGAGATCTCCATTCAGAATGTTTGACTTTTAAAATTCGATAATATGGTCTCGGTCATATGAGAGAGAGAGAGAGAAAGAGAAAGAGAGATATGCACATTATATATATATATATATATATATATATATATATATATATATATATATATATATATATATATATACATATATATATATATATATATATATATATAAAGAGAAAGATACACAGACACACACGTATATATAAATATTATAACATATGTGTGTGTGTGAGTGTGTGTGTGTGTGTGTGTGTGTGTGTGTGTGTGTGTGTGTGTGTGTGTGTGTGTGTGTGTGTGTGTGTGTGTGTGTGTGTGTGTGGCTATTTATACATGCACCCACACACACACACAATCGATATATATATATATATATATATATATATATATATATATATATATATATATATATATGTATGTATGCACACACACACACACACACACACACTCACACACACACATGATAGTTTTACATTTGAATGAGATGATCATTTTACATTATTTTAATGTACAACCCAACCTTTGGTTATAATACCAGGGCAACGACCATAATTTAATACACACATATACTCATTCCATGTCCACATCTTCCCCTCTAACATCCCAAGATCTCAACATTAAACTGTTTATATCACATCTTAATGTTGTTTTTGTATAAACCCCGGATACATTACAGTTGAGAAAAAGTGTTTTTTTTTTTATTTTAATTTCAAATTAAAGTACTTCTGCAGTTCATATAGAACGAATTTAAAATGTAACTTGCACTTGACATCAAGAATTTTTTATGCAGCTCTTTATTAATTTGGTCTGATGAGGGAGATGATTTTTCTGAGCTGTGATACAGAACTGGAATTGCCCAGACATGGTTATGCCTTGCTGTGTCTATTAATGGTGGCTGCCAATAAAGCAATTACCAGGAAATGGAAAATAAAATCTAAACCATCTATACTGGAAGTAGTGAATACAGTAACAGAGATAAAACAACTGGAAATGAGATCTTTATAAAAGGATAGGAGCAAACTACACAGGAAAAATGGGAACTGTCAGAATAATGCGTACAAGGGAAGAATGAGGCCTAAAAGGCAGCAAGACTTAAATGAACTATGTAATACTTAAGCGAGAAAGATTGGGTAGATTATAAGTGATGTATAATGTTTGCAACTGGGAGTGTGTCAGTATGGTTTGTGATGTAAAATGCATGCGACTAAGATTGTGTTGGTGTGCTATGTTTTCAATTATATAAAAGTATGATTGCTTATGTAGTAAGTGATGGTTTAATGAAGATTTTTCTTTTTCTTTTTTAAAAAGCAGGAATTGAATAATTTATGTAATATCGCTTAGGTTATATGTTATATAGCAATATATATGAAGAACAATGTTTATGTTAATATAGTTTGATTCAGGGGTGGCTCGTGCTATAGGACTGCAGGACTGCAGCCCCCCCCACCTGTAGAAGGAAAGAAGAAAAGAAATAAGAAATAAAAAATAAAAAAATTGTAAGTCTCGGAACTTCACACATGCATGCTTGGAGTTCCTGGTACTCACAGAACTCCAAACTGCTGTATTCCAGATAGGAGAGAAAGGCATCTTTGCCCTGCAGCCCAGAAGTCTGTGCAGTGATGGCTGCACAGAATGGAAGGACACCGGACTGCATCACCTGCAGGCTGGGGCCTGCAGCCTCTCACAGAGCCAGGAAACCAGCCATTAGCTTGCGAGGACAGGCTACGGAGAAGGAAACTAACCATTGATTCAGGACTGTTGTGACCAGATTAAGGTGTGTGTGAATCCAGGACTGCTGCGACCAGATTAAGGTGTGTGTGAATCCAGGACTACTGCTGCTGCAGATGTGAGTGTGTGTGTGTGTGTGTGTGTGTGTGTGTGTGTGTGTGTGCGTGTGTATGTGTGTGTGTGTGTGTGAGTGTGTGTGTGTGTGTGTGTGTAATGCCCTAGATGTTATATACTGGTGGCTAGAGAACACTTGGTGGTGTGTAAAGAATACTCAGGCTTAAACCATGTACCTTGGGTGCAGGTGGCAGGGGCCTGAATTCCCTACCCACCACCATTTGTAAAAAGCTTGCAAATGTATGCCTCATATTTGTTCTGTTCCTCATCAAATCTGTGGTTTCTGTATGCTTGTTTTTCCTTCCAAAGTCAGTAGTGCAGTGGTGCACTGTTAGCATTGTTGCCTAACAGCTACAGGTTCTCTGGTTTGATTCTTGGCTGGGGTGCCTTCTGTGTGGAGTCTGCATGTCCTCCCATCTTACAAAGACCTGTGTCTGGAGTATTTGTCTCTGCTCTGCTGAAAATTGGCTTTTGTTACAAGTCAGGCATTCCTGATTAACAAATGTTAAATAAAAATAACAGGCATTTGAATTTCAGACTTCATATTCTTCAGAAAGTACATGGTAACACAAAACCTTTTATTCCAGCAATTTTCTAGGTTTATAACATGGATATTTAAAATTTGTTCCTATTTTTGGGACTGTATTCCCCTATTATTGGCTTCATCCAGGTTTTTTGTGCTAAGATTGAGAGCTATGGTGAGAACGGAATTCACTGAAGATGTGTGGGGGCTGTATTCCCCCATTACTGGCTTTGTCCACGTGTTTTTTGCTATGAGGTTGAGAGCTATGGTGAGAACTCTATTCACTGAATATGTTTGGGGGATGTATTCCCCCATAACTGGCTTTGTCCATGTGTTTTTTGCTATGAGGTTGAGAGCTATGGTGAGAACTGAATTCACTGAATATGTTTGGGGGTTGTACTCCCCCATTATTGGCTTTGTTCAGGTGTTTTGTGCTAAGAGGTTGACAGCTATGGTGAGAACTGAATTCACTAAATGGTAGCCATTTAAGTTTCAGTCTTCCTCTCTTTCGCAAGACAGCTGATTTGGCATAGTGGTATGTTGCTCTGACTGTTTTGCACAGGGTCCCCTAGGTTCAAGACTTGGCAGTGAAATGTATGGTGGTAACACAGCATTTTAATCTAGCAACTTTCCAACATCATACAAGCAATGTTTAAAATGTGCCCCTGGGTTTTGGGCTTTTGTCCCTCCCCCAATAACTTTTGGCTTTTTCCAGATTTCTTGTGCTGCAAAGTTCAGAGATACAGCTGAGTGCTGAGTAGATTTTACAAGGAGCTGAGAGCTGCAGGGGGAACAAAAGTTTAGTGCTGCTTATGCTGAGTCTGCTTGCATTGTTAATAGCACAACAGGTAGCGTATTTGTGTTTGATGCAGAAGGTTGTGGGTTCTACTCCCCCAGTAGGTAGATGCATTGTTGATACTGTACTGCCTTGTAAAGGAGGTGGATGCGGTATATGCATTGTTGATACTGTACTGCCTTGTAAAGGAGGTGGATGCGGTATATGCATTGTTGATACTGTACTGCCTTGTAAAGGAGGTGGATGCGGCAGTCCTTTTTGGCAAAGATACCTAGTAACTATGAACCTGTTATCAGTTTACCATCCATTCTCTATTGCAATATTACTAGCTTATCATTTTTGTAATGCAACATAGGCAATTTATTCCTCAAGGGCAGCAGGCACTTTATTTGTAGATGAAACAATGACATATAAAGTTGTTTGCTAGCAGCAACCTCTTCATTAGTTACAAATTTCTTTAATGTGGAATTATTTAGATGACTTTTACTTCTGCAGAGATTGTGCATATGTACTGATACTGGTGGACTGTAGAAATTTGAGTAGACTTTTATGATGGAAATGTTCTGAACTGGGCAGTTTTGTCATTATTGGTGCATGCATTTTGTTTCATTGTTTACTGGAAAAATATTCAAAACAATAAATGTAAAATCTCGTCTAGCAACTGTACTGTATTGTACAAGGAATATAATTTAATACAGTCAGGAAGGTGTATCAAAGAGCATGTGTATGTTTTATGTTCAAGGGGCCTATGATTTGAAAACAGCCCAAAGTTCATGTTTATCTGCCAGTGGCAAAATGTATTTTCTTTGAATGTAGGTTTCAATGCTGTTTCAATGAATGTGAGTTTCAAGGGCAGAGAAGTTTTAATGCTAAGTCTATTTTCATTGTGAGACTGCATTGCTTTGTTTAGCAGATATCTATTAGGGTTTGTGCTGTAAAATGCAAAATAAAACTTTCAAATTAAATCCAAATCATTGCAGAAGTAAAGCAGTGTGCACATTACAGTATTTATGGTAAATGGGGTGAAATAACCAAGGAATGGGACACTGAAATAGCTGCAGGGGGGAGGCTCCATTCGACCATGAGTTTGTGAGGGGGGAAGGGCAGCAAACTCAGACAGCCCTGGCTGAATTATACCTCTCAAATGTCCAGATTTTTTGCAGAATAAATAGATTTTTGCTTCTTATTTTTGGTTTGTTCCTCAAAACATTGTGGTTTTCTGGCAAATCATTTAGGAATGAAGTCACTAAATAATGACAGACATTGAGTTTCAGACGTCTTAACCTTCAGAAAAATGCATGCTAAAGCAAGACTTGTTATTCTATCAACTGTCTTAGGTTTATACAAAAGCAATTTTAGTACTGTTTGTGTGTTCCCCCAATATATTTGGCCTTGTCCAGATTTACTGCATTAAGAAGTTGAGAGGTATGTGCAAATCGCTTTATAGAATTAGGAATATCCAGACCTCTCAACGGTCCCAAATTTTGACCCAAAATGTTGCTGTCCCACTAATAATCCCTCCACAAAATGGCAATTTTGGAAGAAAATATGGAGGGTTTACAATTATAAATAACTGTAATGATCAGAGTTATAGTTTGCTTTTATTTCAGAAATGCATGTAGATGCTCTTATTTTGTCAGCTGCTCAAGTTAACAGTACTAATATTAAAAAGGTGTCCCTTCTTTGACAGGTTCCCAGCTATATTGTGTGGCAAGGTTATATTTTTGCATCACATTTTTGTTCTGTTTTTCATAAAATTGTAGTTTTCTGGCAAATTAGTGGCAAATCATTAAAGATTGAAGTTAGAAAATAATGGCAGACATTTGAGTTTCAGATTTCATACCTTTCAGAAAATGTATACTAATGCAAGACCTACTACTATTCTACTATCTTTCTAAGTTTATAAGAGCAATATTTAAAATGTTCTTTATTTTTGGGCCTGTGTCCAACTTCTATGTATGGCTTTGTCCAGATTTCTTGCTCTGAGGTTGAGAGGTATGAGTGACAGAGCCATCACCATCAGCCAGAGACATTTCAAATTGTGACATACTTGTTGCACCCCACTCCCCCATTGTAGTGGCTCTGGATGTGTCCAAGCAAGACAAGGAGCAGTTATGCAGTGTAAGTGTGCAGAGTATTCCCGCATGCAAGGTAGACAACAAGTACAACCGTGTTTTTTTATCTGTCCTTGATTTTGCAGAATGTTCTGGTTTTTGGTCATATTTTATACTGTTGATTTATGCTTCTTATTATTCAGAAAATGCATGCTGTCACAGTGTCCTGTTGCTCTGTGTTTAAGTAGCAATGCTTTAATGACCATCAGGTAAGCTTGTCAGAGACTGTAAGATGCAAGTAAGCTTTAATAAACATACTGTTAAAGAATTACCAACATTAAAAGCCTTTTCATTGTTGCCATGCAGAGAACCACCTTAATATATGTGTTTTCCTTTTTCAGATGAAATCTTTAACTATTTCTTTCTCAGCTACTTGCTTCCAACCTTTGCTGTGTGTATGTGAGGAAAAACATGTACCTGTGGGTACATATCGTTAAATCTCAGTTTTGTGAAAACTCACTGTAATAATTTCATTGTATTTACACTTGTTTTTGTACATTTGGAGCTTTTCTCCCCGGGCCTCGACTGAAAATGGACCTGTATTCAGTCGGACTTTCCCGGTTAACAAATTTAAAATAAATAAATAAAATATTTACATAACTAGATAACGTATAAGCCTTAGGTATTGAAATGCATATGACAGCATTTGTAATAAAGGACAGGATTACAATATTTTCAGAAGCTCATTACATTTGTTGGAGACTTGCAGTCATCTTTGTAGGCTTTACCCGTAAACTAAACAGAATGCCAATCTATCATGTGTGGTCCATAACTTGTGCAGTAATCCTTCAAGCAATTTATCTTGAGCTTGTTTCTTGTTTGCTGTTCATTTTTTACTTTGATCATGTCTTCCCCACGAAACAAGTAGATAGTTGTTGTCAGGCAGCAGGTCTTTTTTGGATAAGAAACATTTTTACAAGTGGGGGTATCACAGAGATTGCTACTTTCAGCATATTACTTGGCAATTTTATAAAGCTGAATATAAATTATAATTAGAACTGCAGTGCAAGGAGAAGTGACTTGAGTTGAGTGCTGCTTGTTTTTTTTTTTTTTATACTTGATTTGACTGGCATTCCAGTAATGTTTTTAAAAAGTAATTTATTTTTTTCATGCCTCACAACCTTTGTGTTTCTATCTAGATATTAAGTAAGTTGTTATGTAGCCAATGCATTGAAATATTTTTTCTTCTACACTTCATTTTGTCTTGATTGGACTCTCATAATGACGATTTGGCACCCAGGGCAGCGTATTTAATTAAAGTTCCAGTTGTTGTGGTTTTGAGTATAGCTCCACCCCTTTCTAGTTGGCCACACTCCTTCCCATTGGCCCCACCCATTCCACTGTCTCCTGCAGCCCCCCCCCCTTAATTTGAAGTCACCAGCCGCTGCTGGTTTGATTACATTTACATGAATGTAAATTTGCCTATGTTACAAGTGATAACTGAATAAAGGTGTTTAACATTTTTTATACTCATATTACTATGAAAAAAAATAACTTATTTTGTTTAGTTACTTCTTAATCCTTTTGTTATCCTTCTGAACATTACAGCAAAATGGGAATTATGTATTAGAGTCCTATCACAAATTTAACACAGTCTATAATCTTCCAGCCTTTTTCCCACTTCTTGCAGAAAGACAATTTTCTTGTCTTGTCCAGACTACATCTTAAGAAAATGACACTTCAC
This sequence comes from Protopterus annectens, assembly GCF_019279795.1. Classification (NCBI taxonomy): domain Eukaryota; kingdom Metazoa; phylum Chordata; order Ceratodontiformes; family Protopteridae; genus Protopterus; species Protopterus annectens. The sequence continues at coordinate 130,056,083 of NC_056730.1, read as the reverse complement.
TGTTTTTTATGGAAATGGCACTTTGCAGTTTTACTGTTTATTGCTATTTTCATATTCTTGCTGACCTTTATCTTCATCATATCAACCACCCAGTACTGGACTCTGGTTGAAGTCAGATGTACTCCTGATTTTTCTATTCAGCTCTGGGCTTATTTGTCCCTTAAGCATTTTTTTTTAATAGGGAAAAAATGGTGAGTTCTGTCTGTGGGCTGTGTCATTGTCACATGAATGAAAAGCAGAATAACCATCATCTTGCTGACTCACTGTTTGCTCTACAACTTTTTTTTACCTCTTTGGCTTGCTCTACATTGAAACAATGACTTTCAGGAAAAATGTTCTAAAGATAGCTGGGTATAGGAACTTAAATCTCACACCTGTCTTTCAACAACCTCTGTTTGCAAGGCTAAACTGACTTCTCGTCTGCGTAGTGCACAGTGAATAACCGTTTTCCAGAAACATTCTGGTCTCCCTAGTTGATAATATGTTGCCTTTCTGCCACATTTTGTCAGGGTAGATTTTCTACTGATACGAGTGCATCTTTACTAGTACAATTCTTGACTTCTTTCTCATGATGCAGTTTTGAGATTACACATGGTGAGCCTTAAAATTAACAATTCCTGCTGTGGAAAACCACTGCAGTTGTCTATTTGTACATTCATAAATTTACTGCAATCTGTTATTTCAAGTTTCTCAGGTACAGCAGAAAATCTCAAGTTTTGTCTGAGTAATCTTTCTTCCAGCTTTACTATTTTGTGAAGCATATCTTCTTCAAAAGCCTCATATTCAGCCAGTATTTCCTTAATTTCAGTCTTGAATTTCTGCACTATTACCAGCAAATGTGAATAGCTACGGAAATCTTCTATTCTTTCCAGCATTTTGATATTTGTATGTGACTATTCTTCTACTGTCTTACTTGCTTTAAACACTTATAATGCATTTGATTTATTTTTCCCTGTAAACTTATGGAAGTCATTTCCTGTACTAAAGCTGGAACCTGAACTATTTCTTACTGACCAACTCCCCACCACATTTTTTTTTTCCTTCTCTTTTTCTAGTTGCTTTGTTATTACTTTCTCCGTATTTCTTCTTTGCTGATATTCAGGAAGTATAGTGACTGACCATTAATTGAATTTTACCTAAATTAATGACTTTTGCTGGCTGTTTTCCAAAGTTTCTGTGTTCACAATAGGAGAGCTCTAATCAACCTGTTGATCAGTGGGCAGCCATCGTGGAAGTCCAAATTGCCCAGCCTTGATCCTCTCCAGCATTTGAAACAAATCTATACTTATGCAGTTACTGAGCCTTGGCTTATATGTAAAGACAGCACTACCTCCACACCTGTGTTGTCTACCTACCATGCCTTCAGCCATAATGGAAGAAGTGGTTACAGCTCTGTATTTGTCATGGACTCTATCACCTCCAGGTAGATTCCCAGAGACAAATAGACTACCATATCACCCTAAAACAGCCTAAATATGGGAAAATAACAGATAACAGTGTGTTACAGGACTCCATTCATGTTCCCTGATAACCATGTATAATTGTACTCAACAGATTCTCTCTTTATAAAAATGTCGTTATATTGGGAAACTTTAAATGTCACTCAATGTACCTTAACATCTATACCTCAATTGTAGGGTATTCCCTCATGTTCTCAGAATTAATAAAAAAACCTTCTACAAAAATAGTTCACAAACCCCATTAGATGACATAATGTTCTCACTGTTGTCCTTACAAATATTAGCCACTCCATACACTGTTAAAATACTCGAGAAACAACACTGATGCTTCCTTTATCAGATCAATACAAAAAATATAAAATCAGTCTGCATATAAATACACTTGAAAAAACAATTACAAGTGTATTTATATGCAGACTGATTTTATATTTTTTGTATTGATCTGATGAAGGAAGCATCTCCAAAAGTGCTCATCTGATTACTGCTTATTGTTTATTAAATATATGTGCTTTGCCATGGTTGTCCCATTGTTGTTTCTCAAGTATTTTAACCTGCTTTTTTCTACATTGGGACTGATTTTCTCCTTGTTGCTGTTTGCCTACCTTGTAGACTCCATACATTACTCCTCTGCCATCTCCTTTTTCATTTAATTCAGACCATAAACTTCAGACTGTCTAAAGCCCCTTCATTAAATATCTCACAATTCAAGGATTTCATCCATACTAATAACGTCATGTAGTTCAGAGATGAGGTTCCAAACCTCATGGCAGCATCGCCTCTGATGGTGACACAGCAGGCAGACTCACAAAGGAGTTTTAAGCACATATAGATCAATCTGTGGAGTTGGGACTCTCAGACATATGAAAAAAAATGAGAAATGGAAAAATGAACCAGCCTGATGGTTGCCCAACATAAATAAACTTTACAACAAAAGAACAAGCTCCTTAAATTATACAGTGGATCCAAAATGTGTCATATTGAGGATAGTAACAAAAATACTACTGAAAACATGAAAAACACAAATAGGTCTACCAAAGCCATCCATGAACTTGGATTTGCATCTGAAACTAAGGATAATTATAAATTCTTCTTTAGCTGCACTAGGAAACAAAGGATTAACAATCAGCATTGCTCTGAACATATTGACAATATCATTTCTCATTTAGACCTTATATTTATATTGCTAATATGCTAGCAAGCAAGTTTAAAGCTAATCTCATCCCAGAGATTTCCTTCCAAAGTCCAAATGTGTCTGAATCCCTAAGTCCCCTATTTTCACAAAGCAAGCTGAAGGTGCTTTTTAAAACCAAAAATACATGTTCCAAGAGTCCTGAAAATATATGTAGTTGTTTAATAAATGGTATCAAACATGCCCTCAGAGTCACTCCTCAAACCACTTGACCAGGCTTAGCTACAGTTTTTGTCCATGAAGTGCGATGCATCACAGTGGTGATGTCACTCCATAAATGTGGACTTACTACTGCATACCCCAAGAATTCCAGACCGATCACCCTGATTAGCTTCATCTGTAAAGCTGTAGAACATATTACAACTGCTCTCATACAACCATGACATCAAAATTCTTTCCAGGCTCGACTCTCAGCAGTGTGGCTTTGTCAGGGGAAGGTCCTGCCTCATGAATCTGGTTCACTTCTTTGAGAGGATCATGCAAACTGTTGACAGTGATCATGTTGTTCACATGACTATCTTCACCCATCCAAAGTGCTCAACACCATAATCCATGTTGGCGCTGTAAGTAAGGTTAATACTGAAAAATAGATCCCTGCGTGGTAAGACAGCAAACTTGCTGAATGGCAGAACCCACGCAGTGCACATGCAGGTCCTTCATCAGAAAGTATGGAGGTAACCAGTGACAACCCCCCCAGGTCTCAGTGTTGGGACCACTCCTATTTCATGTTTACCTTTCTCATTAATATACCAAAAAATAAAAGGAGTTCAGAGTTGTGCGTGGAGGGATGGCCAATGCGGTTACTTTGTGATGTTGCAGACTCTTTGTGTCAGACTTGCTGCAGCTTCATGGTCCGTTATTAAGAGTTTTGTCTGGCATAATGGTTGAGATGGTTGCTTCGCAGACTGTATGCTACAGGGTTTGTTGTTTGATGTACAGTTTAGGGGAAAAGAACCCTCATGAAAGACCCTGTGCTTGTATATTAAATGTGTACTTTGTCATTGATAGCTGTCATTGATCTGGCTTGCTTGGTTATGGGAAGTATGTGTTTAGCTGTTAGTTACATTTCTGCTTTTACTGTAGAGTAGTGTATTAAGGCACTGAGTTTATGATAGGGATTCAAGTAATTAGATGGAACAATTGGTACCATTCTGTTTAAGAAAACTGTAAAGAAAAATACCTGTCTTCATAGAGCCAGTATGCACCCTTCACACATATTTACAAATATAGTTAAAAATCAAACTAAACATATTATTCGATTTCATACCAATAAAGAATTAATGGACACACAGTTACAAACTATTAGTGTAGATTTTTTGGATGGAGGGTATACAAAAAGTATGGTAACTAAATTAACTAGTGACATAAAGCAAGAAACTAATAGTAATAACATATATCCTATCTTTTCAAGTACTCATGCCCAACAATATAAGAATAAATTTTAACCTGGAAGAGCTACAAACAATATTAGTACTTTTAGATGCATTTTGCCATATGATGTAAACAAAAATAAGATACAGAATATTATTAAGAAACATTGGAAGATGATAAGACATGTACCAGCTTTTAAGGATATATCCTTAGAACATTTGACTTTCAGGTATAAGAATCAAACTAATTTGAAACATCAATTATGTTATAAGGAACAGTACCAATATATGCATAATAAATCAAGCAAAAAGGGCACTGTAAAATGTTATAATTGCCATTTTTGCAAATACATCTATACATATTTTAGTTTTATTCATCCAATAACATCTAAAATATTCTACGTAAGAAGTCATGGTACATGTAATACTACAGATATAATATATATGGCTAGATGCTCTCAGTGTACTGCGTTCTATATAGGCAAGAGTAATAGGAAGCTAAAAGACAGAATATGTGAACATCTTTCAGAGATCAGACGAAAGCTAGAAACTAATGCGCTATAAAGACATAAAAAGTACAGATGACACACATATATTTAATTTCCTAATTTTGCAAAATATTAAAAAGTCTATCAGAGGGGTGATTTACCTAATTACATATAATTAACAGAGAATAAATGGATATTATACTTTAAGGCTTATCAATATCCAGGATTAAATGATTATTTTAGCTTAAAACTGCTTTTGAAGGACATTAGTAATAAATTGTGATTATTTTTATATTTTAATATTGAGTCTATATGTTTATGTTGTTTTTATATGACATATATCTTTAATTGTGTTTAATGTAAGTCACATGATGCTAATTAACACTATTTAAACCATGTTTGAACCTGTATGCAGTTTTCTGCCTGAAGAAACCTTGAGAGGTGAAAGTATTTTCTACTTGCGTATTGTAATAAATTAAGCTTTTTATATGACATCTTGGTGCTTGTGTCACTAATTTTGACATAATTTGGACTGTTTGGAGTGACACTTGCTTTATCTGCGTGGTGAGTACCCTTTTGCTGTGTTTTTTTTTTTTTTTTTTATGATAGGGAAACACTCTTTAAACATACAGTAATAAAGTTAACATTCCCGGCACAAGAGTTCGCATTGTGAAATAAATGTTGGTGGGGGTGGAGTAGCCATGTTGGCACCTTGCCATTAGTGTTGCTTTTGTAAGATGAAATGATCATTTTTTGCAGGCTGAGGTGTGAGACAAGTCACAAGCAGGTGCTGCATATCCGTGTGAAGCCATAACGGCCATGTAGGGGAAGGTTTGGAGACGCTTGTGCATATCTCTCAACTGTACAAACCTTTGCAGAATGTCCAGATTTTGCCTCATATTTATGGTTCGGTTTTCATAACATTGTGATTCTGACAATTAATGGCACTTTCTTCATGCCTGAAGTTAAAAAATAATGATGGAAATTTGACTTTCAGACTTCATACCCTTCAGAAAATTCGTGCTAATGCAGAACCTCTACCAACTTTAATTTTGTAAGAGCAACATTTAAAAATTATTTCTACTTTTTGGCCTTTGTCCCACTTTCATTCAGTGCTTTGTCCTGAGTTCTTGCTCTAAGAGGTTGAGAGGTATGCTCTTGTGGTGTCAGCAGCTTTCGACAATCAACCGTTTAGACTTACATTCAATACAATAAATCTTTTGCTAGGCTGTTGGCAGAAATTCTGTGGTAAAAGATTTATTCATTTAACATTTAACCAGGAAAGTCTGACTTGGAACGAGCCAATTTTCAGCAGAGGCCCAGGGAGAAACACTCTAGATGCATGTCTTTGTAATGTGGGAGGCAACCCACATGAATGTAGGGAGGACATGTAGACTCCGCACAGAAGGTACCCCGGCCAAGAATTGAACTGGAGAAGCTCTTGCTGTGAGACGACAATGCTACCGTTGCACCACTGCGCCATTAAATTATATATTTTGTGTATCATTATCTATGCCGATGCTAAAATCCTCATACTGTCCTCATTACATTGCCTTCTCTCCTTCCACGTGGGGAATCACTTAGTTATACATAATGTCTTACATTTGTTTGTATATGGGGGTTGTGCTGTGACTCTTTGCTGTTCATATTTCCACAAGGTGTCAAGGATTTTGTCATGTATTTTCAACTGTTCCTCATGGAGCTTGTGGTTCTGTAGCATATCATTGGGGGCTGGATCTGCTGAATGATGGTGGATGTTTGTGTTTTGGACTTCATGTCATTTGGACAGCATGGTGGCATTGAACCTTTTGTTCTAGCAGCTTTCCACGTTTGTGGGGGCAATGGTTGCAGCCATAGATGTTAGCGAGGCTGTCTGCAGGTAAGAATTTTAGGTCACAAGGATACCTGTGGTATAAACATTTTCATTGGTAACTCTTATAGCATTTCATTGTTTTGGGTGTTTTTAACTCTCTAGGAATATGGAATAGCTGTTGCTGGAAGGTGCTGTAAATGCGACAAAAATCTTTAGTTTAAACTTTTTCTCCTTCCTCTGCTGTTTGGCATCTGCATATATATTGCCTTTTGGTGTGTGGTTGTGTGTTTTTGTTTGTTTTGTTTTTTTTTGTGATATAGGCTGAGTCAGGGGGCAGTTCATGGGTCATGCGGTGTTGAGGGCTTGCCGCGGATTTAAGGAGTGGCTTATGAGTGCAAAAATGTTTTCTAGTAACGGCTGTTTGTCATGGGGCATTTTCTTTTGATTGCGAGTTATTTCTAAGTGAGATATGGCACTGTCACCATTCTGTGGCAGACCTAGTTGAATTTTTACTGGGTTATTTACTAGGTTTTCTACTTTTGCCATTTGTTCCACATTGTGGAGGGTCATGTACTCATTTTGGAGATGGAAGTTTGAGAGTTAAGGGTTATGGTTTGTGCCTTTTCCTGCACATTTTGCAACTGAAACATGTTAGTATGGATACAGGTATGCAGTACAGTTAAGGTCAGGGTGCCAGGTAATGGGGGTACATATTTCCTCATTTACCTTCATTAGGGTTTTGGCTGGAGTAGCATCTGTGCATGTTGGAGTGGGCCTAGGATGGATGTGGAGTACTTGTTTAGTGCACATGCCTGTAGGTGGTTGTAGGCACGTGTTTGTGCACTAAGGTGCTCTGGATGACAAACTAGTCCTGTAAGGATCTCAGTTGGTAGTGTCAAGTGGTTGAGTGGGTTATTCATTCCAGAACTAGTATGTAAAACTATGTGACTTTGGGTTCAATGATTTGTGACTTGATAAAGAAGGTGGGCAGGTTGTCTGCAATTGTGTTTTATGCATTTCAGATGACTTATATTCCTCTTTTCTTTGCAGATGGTGGTGCTACGATTGGGTGTTTCAGTTGCTGGAGTGCTACGTAGTGAGGTCACAGATGGTGTCAGCACACAATTCTTATCAGGAAGTGGTTTCATCAGATGATGGATGTTGCTACAAAGGGGTTTTTGACTGCCGGAGGTGCACATAGTGAGGTCACAGGTAGTGATACAATTTTACTTACTCATTTTAGTGTGTGACAGTTTTGTGTGGTATGTGAGTACTGCAGGGACTAGTAAGGATAAGATACATCAGGGGTTCAGTGAAGCAGGTGTTTAGGTTTAATTACAGGAAGCGTGGAGCCGTCCACAGATGGGATAAAGTCATAACTGAGGTTGGGTTTGATTTCGGGATCTCAGTGACTGATTAGTTAGACAAGCTCTGAAGGCACCGAGGGGGTGTCTTTTGCCCTTCTGCTTTTGCTGGGAATGAGGGAGGACAAGGATATATGAATTAATTTATGTGGAGGTGGCAGGCTGATGGCATCAGGAATTTCAAACAGCAAAACGGTTTGAGGCTTTAGTGGTTTAGTGCCTACATGTGAGGGGACCTCTAAGTGTTACGTTTCCTGAGGTGTTAGGTTACATGTTGCGCATGGCAGTTTGGTTTCAGTAAGATACGGATTTGGCCTTGTCAATATTGCTAAGTTAAGGGAGGGTGGGGCTGCAGTATGTTTGAGGGTGGTGCGTAGGTTTTGCGCATTTGTTTGAAGTGTGTAGGTAACTATTCAGCTGTACAGGTGACAGACAGGGAAGGCATGTTGGTTAATTGAGTTTGCAGGAGCCAGAATTGTGTAGTCTGTCTTTGTTTTGTGGATAATAGATGGGGTTTTCTTAAGGATTTCCTATTGAATCAAGGAGTGCGTGGGTCAATTTGTAGAACTATCTGTCTGTTACAAAGGAAGGGGTGATTGTGGAGCTATGGTGGAGTAGGACTGGAGAATGGGTAGGCTATTCAGTTTGTTTGATATTCTTTCCTTGAGCTGTAGGAGGTGGTATGTTATATGTGCAACTTTTAAGAGTAGGTAGGGTTTGAGGGAGCATTGCATGTATGCAAGTGTTGGGGGATAGATAAGTACCAGGTGTTCCAGGGGCTAGGCTGATGTTATAAGGATTAAGTAGGGCATGGTTTTGGGTCTCCTAGAAGATGTTTAGGGTTTGTTTTAATATTGGTTGTGAAGGTGACACGTTGAAATGAAAGCTTTAAAGTGGAAATCCAAGGGTAATGGCATGATGATTGGGTTGGGGTATACTCTCAGGGGATCAGTTTGTGGCTTGTCCTTGAAAAGGGTAGGATGACTGGAGGAGAGATGTAGGACTTTGAAGTTGGTTTCAGTCTAGCAGGCATAACAGTTTTAGCAGGAGAAGTTGGGGGGGGCAGGGTCCATTTTTCACTTGGTTGATATGGTAGTGGTATGGGTTGCTGACGCTGTTAGCTGAGGCATGTCAAAGTGGGTTAGAAGGATTAGATGCTTGTTGCAGGAGTCTCGGGCAGCTTTTATATGGAAATCATGTGGCAGGGGTGCTGCTAGCTTGGTCAAATTGTGTTGCAGCTATCAGGAAGCAGGAGATTGGCAGGATGGATTGTTGAGTTATTTGATTCAGATTTGTGAACAAGGTGTGCCTTTCAGTTGGCCAAGGAGGATTTAGCTGCGATTACTACCATTGCATGGGTGACAGGGTTATATTAATTTACTAAATCTTGGATGGTGGCTCATATGCTGGAAGGGTTAAGTTAGGTTTGATAGTGTGGAGATTGGCGGACATTGTCTATTGTCAAAGTAAGTTGGTTGCAAGCATTGGCATTGGTAAACAGAGGGTCACTGGACTACAGTTTGTGTGGTTGTTGCTTCACAGATGTATTGAAGTTGCTCCATAGATGAATTCTGTGATTGCTGCTTCACAGATGTATTGAAGTCGTTAACAGGGTGGTTTTTGGCTTCCAATATGCTTTCTTGCCCTATAAGGGATAGTGGGTATGATAGCAGGATTACTATGCATTTGATCCATTAGAAAAGGAAATTTCATTTTGGTCATTAGTATATCCATTGGGTGGAAGAAGGGGCTCCAGTTAGGCATGATGGCATGTCATTGACATTTTTTTGTTTTGGGTGATATTGAGCATCTTAGAGTTTTGGCGGTACATTTGGTAGATAATGACCTGGGACTAATTACAAAGCTCCTGTGGGTAATTAGGATAAATGAAGATTTGTTAATTTACATAGCTTATACAAAGGTATAGGTATTGCTTTGGCATGAGATGGGGATTAGCGGTTTAATTTTAGCCACTTAGGTAACTGGCTGTTTTGGGTATTTATATGGTAAGGCTTTGGGAGATTGATGATGGGGATCCAGTTTTGGTTCAGAAAAGTGGGTATACACCAAATGAAGTTTGTCTACCCCTGTTTTTTGAAACAGACCTAACCGGACAAAGGTTTGTTGGAACTTTTGGTAGGAAGGAGGGGGAACAGCCTGGTCAGGCAGGTGGATGGAGAAGAGGGGAAGGCTTGCCCTCTTTTGTTTCCCCACTGCGGTTGGATGTTCATTTCAATGAGTTGGGAAAGGAAAGTGAGCAGCTGGATGCTGCTTGATAAGTAAAATAAGCGAGCGCAGGTAAGGACACTGCTTATCTGGTTCGATGTTTAAGTCAATAAGTGGTTAATGAAGTGAGTGTTGGGATGCTGCTTCATAAGTAAATAAGCAAGCGGAAGTAAGGACACTGCTTATTGGGTTATTAAGTCAATAAGTGGTTAATGAAGTGAGTGTTGGGATGCTGCTTCATAAGTAAATAAGCGAGCGGAGGTAAGGACACTGCTTATTGGGTTCGATGTTTAAGTCAATAAGTGGTTAATGAAGTGAGTGTTGGGATGTTGCTTCATAAGTAAATAAGCGAGCGGAGGTAAGGACACTGCTTATTGGGTTCGATGTTTAAGTCAATAAGTGGTTAATGAAGTGAGTGTTGGGATGCTGCTTCATAAGTAAATAAGCGAGTGGAGGTAAGGACACTGCTTATTGGGTTCGATGTTTAAGTCAATAAGTGGTTAATGAAGTGAGTGTTGGGATGCTGCTTGATAAGTAAAATAAGCGAGCGCAGGTAATGACGCTGCTTATTGGGTCAGGGAGAGCGAGGCATGCTGCCTTAGTTAACAGTTACATGGATCATTATGCTGTGATTAATATCAACTATACTATGTTCATGCTGCGATTAATAAATAATATTGGTTAATGAACTTATGTTTATGGAAGTTTAATAAAGGTCATCTAATGTCATTCACTGTGGTGTGTTTACTGAAGGGGACCGGGACAAATATAGACATGTATGTATGCACATAATTCATAAAATTCTTATTACAACTGGTCTCTCTGATATCTCTTACAATAGCTTTTGTAAAGTTGTTTGCAAACAGTTCATTTCACAAATCATTTTCAGCAGCCGTCTGTGAGTATAACAGTTGAAAGACTATTTTTTTGCAATAAACAGTTCTTTTGGTTTAGGGGAATCTGATTATCAGAATAAACAAGTTAGTGAGAGAATTCCAAACTATGGCCCCTCAGAGTGATGGGCCATGCCCTTAGTTTCAACAAGTCTGCAATACTTTTATTTTGGAACCTAAAAGACACATCGTGCTTTGAAACACTTAGATAAGTGAACAAAGTACATCAGACATAATCAAATTTACTTTCATGTGGAATGCAAGTGTATGAAGTTTCTGTTTCTATAGTGACAGAACAAGATTCATTAACAATGATTTTTATAATTCACAATGGATTATCCAACTTTCATAATGAAATTGACTACATTCTTAATAAAACCTGCAAAGCTATAACAGGATATTTACAATAATGCTGAGTACGAAGTGCAGTAGGCTTGGTGAACCATGCCTTCCCTGCGACTAGAGTTTGCCTAGATGCTTAGTTAAGTTGAACAGCGTAGGAATAGAGCGGGATTTAACTGCAAAAATAAATTGCTAAATATTTTGTGATGCATCCTGTCATGAATGCATCACATATTATGCATTCCGTTGTACTGTACATTCTAAAGATATTGTAGTATTGTACCACTTAAAAATATATTAGGTAACTTACTTCAAATGCCGAAATCCATCCTAGTTTAAAATAAGTTATTGTCTTAAAAACAGTTTTATGTTGAGGGTAGAAAATGAAACAAAGAGCTCTCTGTGGCTTATATAGTTTTTTTTCCTTGCATTCTGATACTTAACAGTCTGATGAAGAGATGTATATCTCAAATGCTATTGCTTACCTTTGCTCATAAACTAATTTTTCAGCCCTCCCTCTGTCCCTCTCTCAGCTCTACCTTTAAAATGCACCTGCCACAAAGACTCCTAAGATCTAATAACCAAAACCTAATAGAACTGTACAAGCCCCGTCACTCTCCAGGACAAAACCTCCTGTCCTTTGCCCTGGCACGCCTATGGAACTCCCTTCCTCCCTCCATCCGTATCACCACCAACCTCCCTACTTTTAAAAAATCACTGCACTCACATCTAACATCCTCATGGGAATGCTCCTGCTCCCACCCCTCCTAGCCTGTTCTTCACTTCTTATGGGCAGCTTTACCATATATTACCAGACACCGAATAATAAGCCAACTGTAATGACATCTTATAATTATTTTATTCCATTATTTCACTCAAGAAACTATATATGTACTGCAGCAATAATTTAATGTAACCTTAACACTAAAAAAAAAAAAAAAAAAAAAAAAAAAACCACAAATATATTATGTAAATGCTTAATCTTTGCTTTATCTTGAACCCTCAAATTTCCACAATTGTAAACTACTGTAATCTTTTTGTTTACCAATGTTTTAAAGCTTTGTCTTTCACTTACAAATGATTGTAATTGCAAATTGTAAACTGATGTAATCTCTTTTGTAACCTTTGTTTTGGAGCTTTTCTCCCCAGGACTCCATTGAAAACGGGTTCTTATTGGCCCAATGGACTATCCTGGTAAACCAACTGCTAATAAAATAAAAAAATAAATAATAAATAAAATTTGTTCTATGTTCAATAGAGGAGGTTTCTATAATTTTTATTTATTTATTTACATTTTGGTCACTGAGGTGGACCACTAATAACAGTATGACCAGCTCCAGACTCATCCTGGGCTGAGATAAATTCAAAATAGTAGAACAATCTAACAATTACTACCAACAGTGCTCAGGCCAATACTAACTGCAGAAGTTTAAGATCTCTGAGAAACTTCAGTTAAAAGTCATTAAGGCCAACAACACCTTTGGGGATTCCCTGTTCTCCAATAAAATATCTAAAACTTCTATTATTTCCAAATTTAAGCAACTCCTCACAGAATACCTCACCAATTACTGGTTGTATTCCTGTATATCGCCTGGCTGAGTATACCTGCGTCCCCTTTTTTGTTACCTATTTTAACTATGCCTGTTCCCATCTGTAGTTCCCTTCCCCAGTTTGAACAGCTAGGATGTTCTCATATAATTTATATATATATATATATATATATATATATATATATATATATATATATATATATGTTGTATATGTTGTGACTACATATTGTATTTGTTGAAATGTAAATGTAAAATGTTTTTGCTTTTTTTCTCTCTCATTTTTTATCTATGTTACCTTGTCATACTACAACCAGTACATTCCCATTTATGTTATTCCTAAGTAGTTCCCTTACTTAGATATATCAGCTAGGATGCTTAAAATGTAAATGTATAATGTTTATTCTTTTTTGCTTTTTCTCAATTCTTTTTATGTATGCTGTCATATTATAAACTGGACTTTCTTTCTCATGTAATATCTCTGTATTAGTTACTGTACTATGGAGTTTTTCTCCCCGGGCCTCTCTGAAAATGGGCTCCTAGCCCAGTTGAACATTTCCCGGTACACAACTGTAAAATAAATAAATAAACAGTGGAACACAAACGTAATACAAACTGGTCATAGAAAGAGAGAGAGATACTGTCTACAGCTTTACATTATACTGAGGTGTACATGTTACCAATGGAAAAGTAGAATCAGTGGAGTAACAGAAAGAAAATAAGCAGCAGGTTTTACCACGGAAAATATATGGGGTGACACAAGATGTTTAAGCAAGAGACAGGTAATGGTAAAGACACATAGTCCAAGGAAACAGATGGCCAGAGTCCAAAAGAGCTGCTCTCAGTGTAAGTCTGCCCTAGTTCCAAAAGAATTGTTTTCAGTGTAAGAGGCTTAAATTCAGTCCAAAGAATCTATAAACAGGCTTACACTGGGGGTAAAATTCCAAATGACCTGCTTTCATTACACTGAGAGCAAGTCTTTTGGAATTGGAAACATAGGGACTGAAGATGGTGAACATTTTAAAATGACAGTGAGCAAGGAAAAAGACAAGCTATGTATGTATCTACAGAAAGCAGAAACAATCAACAGAGTAGTGGTGTAAATGGGGTGATGTGACAGGAAATTAACCTAGTGCAGAGTAGTATTCATGAAGTAACATGTGCTCTTTTCTGGCAGTTGCATTTCTTTTGCTCAAGCAGATCCTAAGCTGGGGCCTGAACTTAGCATTGTTAGTATTTCTGAGGAGATGATGAGAAAGGGACTGCCACAGTGAAACTAGAATCACAGTTACGTCATTTTGCAGATGGGCTTTGGAGAGAGTAGGGGCAGCAATTGGGAAAGGTGTCCTGCTCACGTAATTGGATATAACTGTCCCTTTTTTGCCACCTCCTCTAACTAAAATACATCAGAACTAAAGACCTTATCTAATAATACAATACAACTTTTCATCAGTAGTTCCCCTCCCCTTGAATAATATTGCCTTACGTTATCTGAGACAAACTGGTTCACACAGCAAGTCAGATCCGACATAATTCTGGAGTTGTAGTAATTAGTTTATTTTTTAGGAAGAGAAGGAACATGTTAGTAGAGTAACTTGAACAGTTGGGAGCCCAGAATTAGGATGTATTTGTGGAACAAGCCAAAGTCTTTGTCCCAGTGACCATTCTAGACTAATATCTAGCTGACTTTACATAGTCTAATTCTTTCAACTATAAATCAGTTCATAATCCGTCTATGGAACTGATCATTATGTTTATTGATCAAAATATTCCCTACTGTCATACAGTAAAAAGGATATTCCATAGGGATCTGTCTTTCGACCACTGTTTTTTTACCTTGGTTATAAAATTATCAGTAATAAGTCTCCTAAATCTGAACCACCTATTATATGTTGACAGCAGGCTCATCTGAGCCTCAGACCACTCCCCTTGAGTCCCTAATGTTCTGAGTTCTGCAGTATGTACTTTCTAACTCAGACATGTCAATGACTAAATTCATGTTGCTTGGTAGCTAAAAGCATCTCAACATGTAAGAGTTAGTAAAGCATGTCTGTGCCACCTGGATGACCCACAGAATCAGTACATTCTTGGAAAGTCTATGGGGTCTGTCTGAACCTTTCACTGCCTTTTTCATTACATAGGACACTCATTAAGACATAATCCCTTTTTGCCATATATACATAGGTTCATAGGTTCATAGGTTCATACTAGGCTATCTGCCCGAGGGCATTTACAAGCCTAGCCCATAGTTTTGTGGCTTACGCCACCCCTTTAGTATGGGGAACTATACCCATTATTTTGCTGTGCCTCTGTTGAGCAGTGACACTGAGGTAATCCCTGGGGTATATCTGCGATCTCCCATCCATTGGTCAAGATTTCTCTTGAACAAGGCCAGCGAGGTGCTCTGCCTCACATATACCGGGATTTTATTCCACAGCATAGGGAGTCTTTGGGTAATGAATCTATCCCTCCAGCACGTCCTATTAATAGCCGTGTCGAGGTTTAAGTCTCCCGCCCTTGTGGCTCTGACGGATCTAGATTTTTGAGGTGAAGCATATTCATCAAATCTGGGTTTGACATGGCCTTGTATGTTAGGCAAAGGTCACCTCTGAGCAAGCGGTGGCGACTGAATAGAGCTGGAGTTCTTTCAGTCGGGCAGCATAGGACAGATGTTTGAGACCCTTTATCCTTTTGGTGAGGAACTTTTGTGGCCTCTCCAGCTGCTGCAAGTGTCGGGTCAGATACATTCCGAATGGGGCATTGTACTCAATCATTGGTCTGATGAGTGATGAGTATAGGGAGACTATGACCTCCCTTGATCTAGATGAGAATCCCTTCATGATAAGGTGGGCAATGTAGAAGGTCTTCCTAACTACTTTAGCTACATGGGTGTCGAATGACAGACTACTATCAACCTGGGTCCCCAGGTCCCTGATAACTTCTTCTGTACTCAGTGGATTGCCACCTATTTGGTAGCTAGGGGTAACCTTGTTTTTCCCGAAGGGTATGACTATGCATTTTTGGCATTTAACTTTAGGCCATGGCTCTGGCACCAGTTATCCGTTTCTGTGAGACCCTTCTGAAGGATATCTGTGTCAGATGTGTTTTCTACTATGGCCCAGTTTGCAGTCATCTGCAAACTTTGTCAGCCATAACCCTCCTGTGTTTGCTTGTACTTGGAAAAGTAGATGCCAAACAAGAGTGGGCCCAGGACTGAGCCCTGTGGTACACCACTTGTGACAGGCTTTGAGTCTGACATGGCGCCAGCAACTCTGACCCTGTGGGTTCTGTCACTCAGCCAGTTTGCAACCCATCTTGTGATGTATGGGTTAACATTTAAGCTGATGAGTTTTCAATGATACCCGAGTGGGGTATTGTATCAAAGGCCTTCGCCAGATCGAGGTAGGCTGTATGGACTGCCTTTCCCTCATCAATGGCTTTGGTGACTGTTTGAAAAAGTCAACCAAGTTTAGAAGGCATGATCTGCCTTTGACAAAGCCAAACTGGGATGGATCCAAAGTCTGCAAATTCCTATGTCTTTATTTATGAGGTCCATTATGATCCTCTCCATGGCTTTGCAGATAAGGCTTGTCAAGCTAATGGGCGGTAATTTCCAGGGTCGGTGGAGGCACCGCCTTTGTGAAGTGGGACCACAGTTGCAGTGCGCCACTCCTGGAGTGCGTATCCAGAGGTAAGACTATGATTAAACAGCTGTCCTAGCTGTGGGTTTAATTCCTCGTTGAGTTCGTGGAGCACACAGCCGGGGACACCATCAGGTCCCATGGATGCTGTGTTTTTTTGCTTTGGAGAGAGCAGTTCTCACTTGGGCGTTGGAGATGTTTGGGGGGCTGCAATCGCTTGGTATAGATATCTCTCCTTTCGGGGGGGAGGGGGGGGGGGAGTTTGCACTGAACCTGTCAGCCAGTATGTTGGCAACGTCTGTAGGATCAGTAATCTTCACATCATTTTGAACTAGTTCTGAGCATATCTGGGAGTTTCCTCCCAGGTTTCTAACATAGCTAAAGAAGGCCTTATGATTGTCTTTTGAGTCTTTAGCTATTTTTCTCTCAAAATTTGCTTTGGATGATTTTATGAGAGCTCTTAGTTTTTTACTTATAGTGATCAAGGGTGTCTTACCTTTTAAGGATTTTGCTCTATCTTGTAGTAGCTTCCTCCTTTTGTTGTAGAGTTTGTTTATGGCTGGGGTCCACCAGAGTGGACGCTTGCCTTTGGTACAAAGAGTCTTTGTTTTGCTTGGGATTGCCTTATCCATGCAGTCCTGCAGGTGCTGGTAGAAGGCATTTGTAAGTGATTCAGCGGCTTGAGTACTGTTTTCCGTCAGCTCGGGGGCCTTAAAGGAGACCACACTAGTCTTTAGAAGTGTGAAGTCGGCTTTCGAGAAGTTCTTTACTGTGGTCTTTTTTATTTCAGGTGGGGGTGGGATGAGGACCTCCAGCGAGATTAGTTTGTGATCTGATCTCACCAGTGAGGGGTATACTTCCGGTGTTGAACATTGTGCTCCCATGTTCGTGATGATGAGATCAAGTATGTTTTCTCTTGATGCTAGTATATTAAAATAAGGAAAGGATTATCTGCAAAAAAAGGTGCACTGATTCTAATGCTAGAATATGTCATATCAAGTATAACTGCAAGCAATTTGCACATACCAAAGACAGCTCAAAATAAAAACTATAGCTCCATTATCGAAGTACTTAGAAGTGAACATCACTATCTCACTTTGCTCAAAGATAGTTGGCTTCTGATAAACCTTTCAAGCAAACTGCTAGTTGGTACCGATTTAAAAAGTAATCAGTCTAGAATGCTGCAGGTCTTTGCAAAATATCTTTAAATTTAAACCATTCACAAGAAAGTATAGTTGTGTAAGTTGAACTTACCATAACAGTAGATGTTCAAATGATCACTGTTGTAGTAGCCTTAGTTATAAGGGTTATATTCTGCCAAGAAGCTCAATCTGAGCTGAATAAAATACAAATTTGGGCACAAAACCCTTCAGAGCTTTCCTGCTAGTAGTGAGAAGGGGGCTGAGCCCTGAAAAGGACAATGCTATGAGCAACAAAAAAGAAATGTCTATACCCTGGCATAAAAAACTCACCAAAAAACAGGTGTGATGGAGGGTAGGGTAGGAGCAGCAGTGATCATTGGAACACCTACTGTTATGCTAAGTTCAACTTACACAACTACAGTGTGTTCATCATATCAATCACTGTGCAGTACCCTTAGTTATATGGGTAGATTACCATAGCTTACTACATTTTGGATGCAGAAGGAGAAGAGTCCAAGAGCCCCTGGAGAATGTCCATAGCAAAGCTTGATCTGGACCTACAGAAGGAATCAAGCTTACAGTGCTTTCTAAAGTATGTACACAGGAGCAATTAGCAATTTCTACAATACTACTGGAATCCAACCCTTTCCAAAAAGCCATAGATGAAGTCATGCCCCTGAGAGAATGGGTTTTGACTCTGCCTGGAATAGATTTGGTAAGGTGAGTATAACAGAATGTAGTTGCCTTAGACAACTATTTGGAAATAGTCTGTTTTGACACAAGTTGTCCTTTTTTCTTACGTTTGCAAGAAATAAACAATTTATTTAAAGATCTGAAAGATTTAGTTCAGTCAAGATAGTACCTGAGTTGACTGTGGGTATCCAAAGTATGCAGTATCCTTTCTCCCTCATTTTTAGGTTCATGAAAGAAAACAGGGAGATGGACAGTTTGGCTTAAAGTGAACCTGGATAACACTTTAAGCATAAAAGAAGGATTAGTTCTCAAAGAAACCCGGTCGTTATGGAAAATGAGATAGGGTTGATATTCATATGTGCTTGCAACTCAGATACCCTTCTTGCAGAGGCCAGCACAATCAGTACAACTGTTTTACTTGTTAAGAAGTTCAAGTCAGCCAGATTAGCTGGTTCAAATAGAGCATTCGCTTTTATACAAACAAACTGAAATCTCAATGATTGACCCGCTGTTTTCCTAAAGGTGTTCTATGAAAACCCCCTTTCGAGAACATTTTGACTTAAGACTGCCCTGAAAGAGGAGGATCCATGGGCAAATATGCTGAAATGACCAATAAATGAACCTTGATAAAGAAATAAGAACAGCCATGGGACAATAACTCGTGTAAATATTGCAAAAGCAGGGAGCACCTAGCCCTGAATAGGTGATGGTTATGTTGTTGACACCAACTAGAAAACCTTTTCCATTTGCTAACAAATGATTTTCAATTAGCAGGCTTTCTTGTCTCCATTAGTACCTGCTATACTTAACAAGTGCCTAAAATGAATTAAGACCCTATCCTGCATGCAGTAAACTGAAGGTGCCGGATGTCACCCCTGTTCTTGTGTGAGCAGATCCAGTTTATGAGTAAGCTTCTCATAATTGCCCCTGAACATTTCCAAAACAAGGGAGAACCATCATTGTCTGAACCAGAAGGAAATCACCACACTGATCTTGGGGATTACTTCCAAATCTTCTGAAGTACCCTGGGTATTAGTCAAAACAGTAGAAAAGCATACAGTAACATTCCTGTCCAAGGAAAAGAAAAGGAAAGACATCTGTCATCCAGGCCTTTTTGCATGGAGTCCTGGAACCGAATTTTGACAGTTGCTTTTTTTTAGAGAACAGGCAAAAGGGTCACTTGAGTAATTCCTCAAAGATAGATCAAATCCTGGAAGACACCCACTCTAGTTTCCATTCATCATCCTGTCCAACTTATCTGCCTCACAGCTTTGCTCTGACAGAATGCAGGAATCGGTAGAGTGATACTGTGCTGTGAAGCTATATCCCAAGCTAACATGGCTAGTCCGCAGAGGGGGGTATGATCATGTTCCCCTTGCTTGTTGATGGACCACATGACTGTTGTATTGTCTATTATCATTTGAAGATGTCCAGGAGACCAAGGATGGTTCAGAGAGTTGAATGCCTTGATAAGGGCAAGCATCTCCTTGATATTTATATGCTTGCTTCTATCCTTGGTGTGCCACATCCCCTTCACTTTTAGCCTGCCTGAAACTGCTCCACAAGCAAAGTCCTAAGTATCTGTGGTAACTGACTGCTTTGGTGCAGGGAGGAAGAAGGGGAGACCTGGATTCAAGGATATATTTTGTCTCAATTAAAGGATCTCTTTCCTGGCAGACCCCAACACTGAGATTTAAAAAGATAAAAGATAAAGGGTGTTGATCCTGGGACCAATGAGATTTCAGGTACCATTACATCTTTTTCATGAGGATTCTTGCCAGGGGGGATCATGAGAATCACAGATGCCTTGAAATCCAAAATCCTGAAATATCCCCTTGAAGTGACTGCAGTCTGAGTGTAAAACCTTGGAAATGGATCAAAATAAAGATCTTACTTTTTATTGAGGAAGAAAACTTCTTTGAACTGAGGAGTCTAGTTGATATCCCAGGAACACAATCCAGTGTGAGGGAGACAAGAAAGATTTTTGAATTCTCTCTTGGAATCCCAGCTTGTATACGAGATCTCTCACCTAAGACAGAGATTCTTACCACTTTAAAAAAATTCTGCAAAGATAGGCAAGTCATCTAAATATGGAAAAATGGCTGCCCTGTAGCCTGTAATGAGCTATAAATGGAGCTTAACTCTTTGTGAACACTCCTGGTGCAGTGGATAGTCCAAAGGGCAAGGCAGAGAACTTATAGCATATTCCAGACACACAAAACCTTAAGAAACGGCTGAAGTCTAGATCAATAGGGATGGGATGAAAAGCATCTTATAACTCTACTGTTACCAGGAAATTTGAAAGAGGAAGAGGAGGTAATAAGTTTGGAAGTGCTTTCATCTTGAATTTGGGCACTATCACAAACAGGTTAGGAAAGAAAGATCCAGAACTACTCTCCAAACATTTTATTTTTTTCTTTATTTGGCATTAGGAACATCATTGAATAACATGTCTTCCCCACCTGGGAAGGAGGAACTGGTTCTATCATTTCTTGGGACAGCGTGTAATGAAGAACAGGTGGAAACAAAAGGTTCTGATCTGGATGATGAAGAATGTCCCCCTGGAAAAGGAAGAATTTCTTCTCGCTGCCACCTGTAACCATGAGGAATAATTTTTCAGAATGCATTTGTCTGAAACAACCTGATGCCAAAGAGAAAAAATGGAGATTAAGACTTTGTGGAAGAAAAAGATGCTAGGGTCAGATGTGGTCAAAATTTCTCCTAAACAGATATTCAGACTTGTTGAACTGTACTTGGTTTTGGGAGGTTCAAGATTTGTTTTTGGAACCCTCTTGCCATTTATTCTTAAATGTCTTTTTACCTGAATTTTGCTGAGACTTTTTGTTTTGCCAAAATTAAATGAGGAGAGAGAAAATCCCTTGGACAATTTTTGAAAAAGGAGGATTGAAAAATCTGAGAGATTATCTTTCATCACATTCTATGCTCACCTCTGCAGCAGATCGGCCAAACACTAAATCTCTGTCTAAGGGAGAATTTAAAATTTCATTTGTGATATCATTTGTGAGGTTCTAAGAATGCAACCATAGAAACCTCTCTGAAACAGTACCAGTGGACATAGCCATGGAAGTATCAACAGAATCATATACACACTGCAAACAATGAGTAGTGACCGGTGCAAGAAGATAAACTAAGTTATTTAAAGCAGATTTTTCTTCACAAGAAACTGCAGATAAAACTCATACTTTCAAAATTTGTCAGAACAAATTTTAGCATATGAGCGTGACAATTCAAAATTTTGGAAATCAAAGCTGTAGAAGTCTATACATATTTTTTCTCAATACCTATCATTAATTTTCCCATACTTATCAGAAAGAGTGTGGCGGTGCAGCAGTTAGCATTGCTGCCTCACAGCAAGAGGTTCTCTGGTTCGATTCTTGGCTGGGGTGCCTTCTGTGCGTAGTCTGCATGTCCTCCCTGTGGTTGCATGGGTCTCCTCCGGGTGCTCCGGTTTCCTCCCACATCCCAAAGACATGTTGTAGGTGGATTGGACACTCTAAATTGGCTCTAGGTGTGTGTGCATGTGTGTGTGCCTTCTGTGGAAGGTTGGGTGCCGGGCTGGCAACTTGACACTGTAAAACTCCACTGCCAATCATGAGTGGACAGGTGATCCACTGTGGCGACCCCTAACTGGGAAAAGCCGAAAGAAGATCAGAAAGAGTAGGATTGGCATTAACTAAATGTTTATCAGCAGTGGGATCAACAAAAGCTATAGCTGCTGGGTCAGGTTTGGGAATAATATATTACATTTAAAAGACTGTGGAACTTTATACAGCCTATTTACCTTTTTAGGGAGAGTTGGCTAATTAGCAGGAAAACTGCAGGCAGTAACACACACACACACACACACACACACACACACACACACACACACACACACACACACACACACACACACACACACTCTAAAGCAGAAAGAACAGGAGGAATGGGAGTGGGTTCTGGCAAATCCTTTATAACAATTCATAGTATATTTTTGAGGGACTGAGAAATCTCAGACTTCTCCCAATGAACACACTGGTACATTTTAGAAATAGTATTAAAAAAAGAGAAGCCCTACATGAAGAATCAAACACTGTGCTCTGAGTCTCGATCAGAAATCTGAGGAAAAGAACTTGTATCCATCATTGCATCTTCCTGTTCAGATTCAAAATCTTGAATCACTTCAAGGAAAGAGGAATCCCTCCTTCTTTTACCAGAAATCACTTTGCAAGAAAGAAAATAGCCTGAATTAAACCCTGACCTAGACCCAGAAACACTAATGGCAGCAGATGCCTTCTCGGAGCGTGGCACAGAATTCTGACACAATTGCTACATTTTCCCATTTCTCTCTCCCAGGGTTGGCAACAGTGGTTCTCCCTTACCCAGTGAGGATACTCCAATAGACAAACTGCCAGGGTCAAGTATAATAAGATTTCTGATATTAGAGTTTGGCAGATCATGCAAGTTGGCAGATGGTTGACACATTACAAGTGCGAATAACCATACAACAGAAGCATTTTAAAGCATGCACATGGTGGTAGAAAACTACTTACATAAAGTTCATTTCCACAATGTGCTCAAAATCTTGGTAGTGTCCTCCCTTTTTTTTGTGAGCAGGGCCAAGACAAAAGAGTGGTTCAATTTTCTGAGATATGTTTGAGAAGAGTGCATTTAGTCTACCTGAAATGCCTTGTGCAAAAAAAATAAATAAATAACTTCCACTGAGCATCAAATGGTTTATTATAGGCAACTGCAAAAGCTTTGAATCATAGATAGCCATTTTTGCCTTCACTGTAGTGCAACTACTTGTTCTGGCTAAATGGTAGCTTTTCTAAACCCCCAATCCCATTAACAGCCATACTAAAACTACTCGGGCTTATTTACGAAGGCAAAACTGTATCCCATTATTCATTTCTGATTGCAGTTATACCTCACATTGTACACAGTTTCAACTGGCCACATTCCTTTGACAAGATTTATATCTTCTTTCATGTCACCAACTCACAAATTTGTTTAAATCTCAGGTAAGAAGAAAGGGAGCAGCTTATCATCTCTAGATTTATGTTGAACTCTGCAAATCATAGCTCTAGAATATTGTTTTTACAGCTGAAAAATGCTGCAGCACAATATTGTTTTTAGCAACACTTTACCTTAATGCTCACTTGTTCATACCGTACTTACAAGTAACCTGAGAATTTTACATAAAGAGAATTAGTTACAATTTGTTAGTTGTGCGATAATCAGCTTACTGCATCTGCTGGCCTGGGACTTTTCTCTCAAGTTGAATGCATTCCTGACAATTTTCTGATATCTGTAAGCAGCTATACATGCTTGTCATTACTGTTGTCATTTACAGCTAGGATTGAAGGACATCAAGTCTGTATTACATGTGAATCTCTCTTGCATAGCAGATGGTAGGTAAAAAATGAATCTAGTAATGCTCTGCATGCTTTTTATTAGTCTTATGATTGCACACTTCTAAGTTACAACTTTATTTACTGTCTAACAGAATAATGGCTGACAAATAAGAATTTTATTTATTTTTCTAATATTGTAATATCTAATAGGAATTCATTTCTTACTATAAAAAGCATGTTATGAAATTAGAGACAGTCTGAAGCTGCATAATCCTTAGAGTAATACCGAAGAGGTATGTGTTCACTGCTTCTAACCTGTGCTGGAGTATACTTTGGAAGAAATAAATTAGTTGCTTACACATGTTACCTGAAAATGATTCTTGGGGACAATGTTATAATGTTATGTAGTTTTGTTTTTTTCAGCAAGGCAGAGGTGACAACATGAACCCATTTTCTTGAAGCATAGCCAAATATAGTGATAACATTAAATAATATAAGAAAGATGTATAAAAATGTTTCTTAAAAAGTGGAATGTAAAACTCATAAAATGAAACAATACAACCCCCCCCCCCCCCAAAAGGGCTCAGTATCCAATAATAATAATTTACAAAAGCATTTTAGCTGTCCAGCAAGGATTAAAACTTGAATGATTTCCGACAGATAGCAATATGCTACCTGACAGAAAAAAATTATTTACTGTATATATACACGTAAGCTATAATAAACTGTGCCATACTACTGCAAGTCAAAGCCTCAGGGTCAGTTCTGATTTATACATGAACTTAAAGAAACATAACACAACTTTTGAAGACATCATAAAATTGATCAGTGGTTTCCCAGTTCTGTGGCAGAGATAAGTGGAGCTAAAATTATACCTGAGATAACTGAAGCAGTGGAGGTAATGGCCATAGATAGAAGGGGAGACCAGCCAACAGTGGCTTACCTGGCTAAGAGGTTAGAATTTATATTTGTCCTCCTGTAGTAGCTCTACTCTATTGAAACCATTAGATGCGTATTCCATGTGTGAAGGCAGGACTTGGGGATAGGACAGGAACCCACACAGTGAATGCAACACTCTAGCTCTGCAAAAAAAAAAATTAGAAGCCTGAGTCCACAATACACTCAATATTGTGGAAACTGCACCATGCCCACTGCCTTATCGGGAGATGGAGTCAAGAATTAAAACATATAAGAATCTCTTATCCTCCAGTGAATAAAACTGCCAGCCCTGGCTACTCTTGTCTGCATTTCTGAATGCTAGGAACAAGGAAGAATGAATGGACTTAAAGGGCATGGGATGAGGATTACATGGTCAACGGGAAGAACAGGACCAAAAGCATATATACAATAAAAAATAAATAGTTAACCATTTGAAATGCTGTGACCCGATACAGTGAGTGCTGAAATAGAGACTGACTGGTCAAAAAATGGACAAGTCCAATATGACCATTTCTCTGAGCATTTCTCCAAGGTAAGATGATGATCTTGGAGTTGTTATATATATGTTCAAGGTCCCCCACATCAGGGGGTGCAGGGAGCTTGCCCCTCCTGCAGAAAAGAAGTTTAAAGGAGAAGAGCAACCTTCGAGAATCATTCTTCTTCCAGTTTTTCAGTCTTTATTTTTTCGACTTGTCAGCATTTGGCATTTCGAATGCCAACATTTCAACAGAGACCCAAATAAATAAATACATCTGTTGGGTAACTGCTATATGTATTATTTTCAGATTCATGAATTTGCATAGCTGTGTATTCTGATGAAAAGAGGACTTGGCAAGTGCTTGAATAAATTAACAACATGTATGCATTGCAGTCACTATCTAGATAAATTATCATTCCACTTCTCACCATCTAGTGAGAAATGTATTTCATTTGACAGGATTGCTGCCTTACAATGCTTGGCTTTGGCTTTCTGTCTTTCTGTTTCTGGGGTTGGATATAGGGATGCCAGATTTCTTTGTGGCTAAAACCGGACTAAGGTCCAGCCCCTCGCATCACCCATAACTCCACCCATTCCCACCCACTCTCCCATCAATGCCGCACCCATTTTGTGACATCACCGTGACATCAGCTGATGGGAACACCCTCTTTGTTCCGGATGCCTGCTTTCAGCCGATTTACTATGCTTTTCTGTAAAAAAAGCATAGTAAATCAGACAATTGTAACAAACACTGATAGTCTGTTTCTTTTTGTGAAACAGAAAAATGGAGTTTGTACAGTGTTTTCCCAATTTCCTGACTACCAGTCCAGAGCAGAGAATTGATTCGATTTGTGTGGATAGTCCAGAAAAAAACAGATAAGTGGCACTGGCAATGGCAACAGGGTGATTTCCAATTTCCTACCTATTGTTCAAAGACTCAACGTTATGCTTAAATAGGGCTAGCCTAGGGATGGACTCTGCTTCACATGAATGGGAAGCTTGTTCCAGTGCATGGGGACCCTATCTGAGACGCATTTGTGTCTCATCAACATCACATGGCCTATTTATGTCACAAGCAAAATTTAAATCTTTGGATATAATGGTTCTGATACTGTTCTTCAGAGGTTTACCTTTAAAAGGTTGAAAATCAACCTACTGAATGGCCCTTTGTGCGAACCGGAATGATGAAAATCGTCAGTCCGATCTGCACCAAAGTTTGAAAATCAGCAAAATCGAAATTCGATCAGATTCGCTGATTTTCAAACTTCGATTCAAAGACAAAGCGTAATGCAGGGGGGCTGTGCCCACTTACACCCCCCATGTGGATGTGGGGGGTTGCACCTCCCACACACCCTCTACTTTATTATTTTAACTCAGAGGAGAAAATGGAATTCTCTTCTCATCTACTGTGCCTTTTTGAATTCTCACAGTCATACCATGTAATGCTTTGTTGCAATCTCTGTTCATATGGTTTCTATTATGGAATGTATAATACTTTAATTGCCATTTTCTAGATCTCTAAGTTATAGGGGAAATGGGGATGTTCAGAATGGAAGTTAGTACTGAATGGGGTCTCATTACTTCTTAGGATTGGGAAAATACCTTAAAGTTTTTTTTCACCTAATAATACAAGATGCCATTCCCCTAGTTTGCTTAACAAATGGCTTGCTTCCTTTAAGGTCACTGGAAATAGTTATTTCTATGTCCCTTTTATAACTACACTACTGTTAGTACTTGTTCTTTTTCCCACTGTGTCCTTATCATCTTCTTCCCACCTATGATAGCATTATCTGCACTTCATTTCATTAAACATTAGTTGCCACAATGGTGACTATTCCTTCAGCCTTGCCAATTCCCTAATAAGCCTTTCCATGCTGGCATGCAAAACAGTAATACTGCAGAAAAAAATGTAGTAATATGGAGTGTACTTTGGACAGTGTTACATCGGGTAAAGGAGGATCACCTTGCTCTGACCTCCCCTTTTGCCTGGCATGCCAAAAACGAAAACTGACCTTAGTACAGACTGCAATTCAACAGTCATCTCTCTGTCATTTCATCACTTTTTTCCCACCACTTCTTTTTTGGAGATTACGTCAGTAGAAGCAAGGTGTTCTTCTCCTTAAATTCGCTCCAGGGAAACACGATCCATTTTCCTAATAGGGAAATGATTACCTGGTTAAATAACCACATCTCTCTGCTGGCGCACCCACTAACTACTCAATCAGGAAACACTCACCCATTACCCCAAAATTGCTTTCCGTTGTGTTAGAAGCATACCCAGCAACACACAAGATTTTGCCAAGACCCTTTTGTGCTGTAACCTAAACCGCTGTCATTTCAGCCTGCATATCTAACTCATCTCTCCTTGTCTCTTGTGTGTTTTATACACAGTACACTGCCAATTAACAATGCAATCCACTGGTCTGTTTCATCCTCTCATCACTGTAAGTTTTGTTCCTAGCCATTTGTTCATTTTTTTTGGCTGGATTTCTTAACTTACTTAAGTGACTGACTGATTAATAAATTAGGTAACATATAAAGACACACCCCCTAGTCTTGGCTCTTAGTCTTCTTGCTGCTCTTCAATCACAAACTGTGCTGCTTAAAATTTCTGCGCGATTATTCCATTCCACACCGGAGTGAAATCAGTGAATGGTGGAATAAGCACGCACGCATGATGAGCACAGCAGCTGATTGATGACTGATAATAACAAGCCGTGCCGACGATCGACCATACTTAAAGGAAAAGGGGAGAGAACAACACGGGCTGCGGTAATTGGCATTGCACAGTCTGCATTGCATATATAGTATGTTTATAATGTTTTCAATTTTCACTTTTCAGTTCTTAACTCCTGACTGCAAAAAAAAAAAAAAAAAATGGACTTCACTAGTCCGGTTTTGATGATTTTTTTTGTAACCGGACAATTTGACTGAAAACCGGACACCTGGCAACCCTAGTTGGATAGGGTCTTCTGTGTGGATTTTCCATGTCCTCCCACTGTCTATGTGCTGTTATCTCTTAGATCTGTAATTTACTCATATAGAATTGAGACTGTCAAAAGTCGAATGGTCACTGCCATACACTATGACTGTCTAGAAAGGGAGGGCTATCCAACATAACATCTTCTGTTCTGCAGTCCAATAGTGCATTTAGATAAGGATAAAAGTGATCATTTGGACACTGGGCACAACCTCACATCAAAAGGTGATATAATAAGCTCCCTGTAATTCAGAGAAACATAACTCCCATCCTCAGAATTATGATAATATTGTGGCAGATATGGGGAATATATACTAAGTTTGAAGTTGCAAAACCTCTGCTTTTCCTAAGATTCTCCTACTAAAACATGCAGTAACTTTTGTGTTAATATATATAGTTATTGGGGATGTGATTGATCAGACCTTCATATCAAGTGGTACAAGGGGAGTTGCCCCAATTTAAATATAGTTTAAATGAGTAATAGCAGGTATCATAAAATGATATATTACAGTCAGAGCTGATTTATATCTTTTGCAATTGCTGGACTTTTAATATCCTCTCTCACAGTTGTGATATAAGGTTGGTATGATCTCTTAAAAGGCTATCAGATAAACAGAATATTCAAATAGAAGAACAGCTTCATCCATGTCATTCCACCTAAATTGGAACTCTACCATTCTCTGCAAGGTTTATCTCTATGTAGTTATACTGAGACCATAATGGTGAACAAGGCAGACTTTCACCTCACTGTTACAGAGATTACAGGACAGAGAAATGACAGATCAAATATAGATATTAAAAGGTTCTGGAGTCTTTATGGGAAGATGCCTACAGCAGTAACATCAAAGAAGCAGGCCTGAGTCTGACATGCAGTGATGCCCAACAGTGGTGTGAAATACACCATCTGTATGCTTCAAATTACTAAATTTAGAGACACTGGCACATGAGCACTAAACATCTAGTAAGCCAAGTTCACAAAGAGCGATATTTGTCTGACAAACATTGGAGGCTGACAACTGCATAGCGCATACATGGTATCACAGGGTCAAAGGTCTAGTACACTGATACCAGAGGGATGATATTCACCTGACAGGCATTAAAACTGACACCTGTGCAGAGGGCACTTCTGAATGTAGCTGGAGTAGGACTAGCCTGTGACATAGGAGAATGATGCCTGCAATAACAACTCTATGGTAGAGGCATACATCAGAGTGATGTCAGCAAGAAGGTAAACTAGCACTTTGTAGAAGGTGTACAATAATGACAGGTGCCAGGGAAGGCTGACACCATACACTGCTGCCCAATATAAGGAATAGTCTCTGGAGGAATACAACTCAGACTGACTCCCTTTTAAACAGTTATAAGATATATGCATTCAACAGGGTAGAAATGAGCACAGAAGCCAAGGGTGCCTAATCCTGCCATAAACATCATGATTTTATTTTCACAAGAAACCATCAAGATATGGAAGGAAACATAACCTCATCACTGTCAAAGCCACTGTCTTGAAGTAAACCCTTGTTTAGGTTATATAGCTGTTAAGTGAGTGGCTTGAAGCACAGATCAATGTGAAAAAAATACATACAAAGATATTGGCCCAAAAAAGGAGAGAGAGACAGACAGCAGACCTGAAAAAAGATTTTCAAGACAAGGGAAATGAAGTAGAGCTTAGTCTTCTGCAGCTTTCTTCAAAAGAAAGATCCTACCAACTAGCCATATGCTGCCTTCAACATATACTTCCTGGTGAAATGCTTTGTACTTAAGTACCTCATAGTATGTATACAGCTCACATAGGCAGATCTGATAATAAAGAAATGGTACCCCAGATTCTTATCTCAGTGACTGAGATAAGTAGCATCAAGATACTGTATGCTGGGGAATAAAGTTGTAAATATATTATACAAGCCTAAAAAAGGTAAGAGGGAAACATCCAAATATATAAAAACTCCAAAGTATTTACACTCATCCTGTAAAAAAAATTAAAGAATTTACTCAGGAGGAAATACTGTCAACTTTTCAACTGGCAAAGCCACTGGTACCAAGACTATGCAACCTGGAAAACAAATCGTTTAACATTGTTGCAAGCAGGTAAAAGGAGGAAATACACCTTTACAAATGTAAAACTAAGCATATTTAGGAGATATTTTGCTTATGTATAGATTGATCAATTTGTTAATTGGCTGATGCCTTTTACATTTGTTAATCAAGAAAATGGGCTGGTCAGTTAACTCTTTAAAAACATGGATGAGATATATGGCACAGGCATACAAGAATAACATAAATATGTAGAATATTATAGATTATGCATACTCTGAAACTGAAAGGGATTGACACTACTAATAACACTTATGTCAAGAGGGTCCGTATAACAGAAAAATGATTGCACAGTTCTTTGATGACTATACATTTCTAGGAAACAGATATTTTGGTTACTCTAATGCAGTTAAAGCCTAACTACTGTACTCTAAACTACCATATGTACAATCTTTACACTCAAAATTCAAAATATGCTTCCATTTTGTGAATGCACTGTCAGATAAAAGCAGTAATTTTGAAACAGGACTTAGAATGACTGTTGTGAACTTAAAACAGAGGAAAAATTCCCCAAATTAGGCAGAAAGAAAACTAGTCAAAAGAAAAAGCAAGATTTGACAGATATTAGTGATGCCACAGAGATAAAAAAAACAAAATGCAAATTATGATTTTGTGATAAGGGTGACAAAAAGTATCTTAAGAGAAAGAAAAAAGAACTAACCTGAAATAAGATTCCCTCAAGGCAAACTGGACTGTATCCAGAAACTTTCACATCTAGAAAGAACTAGAGTGGACGTAAGAAGCCCTGCATTATCATTAAAGCAGATGGGAGGATGAGTGAGCGAGTAGCCTGGGAAGAATTTATGTGCCAAGAAGTCCTTTATGCCTGCAGCATAGCACGTGACTCCTAAAATACCGTGCCACAGCTTGTTTAGGACTCCTTATTCCCACTTCCATTTAATCTTTTAGCACCATTCCCATCTACCTTTTGCCTTCCCATACTGCTTTGCTCTATATACATGCATAGTCACACCCTGCCTAATGGCACCTATCTATTCTACATTGTATCTTGTGCTTTTCCCAAAATGAACCCTCACTTCTTCCTATTTTACTCACATTCGCAAGCTGAAACCTTTTAAGCCCCCGTTCCTTATATTCCAAAGAAAATATTAGGCAGCCTAAATCTCTTCATAGAAAATACTTTTTCCTTCCTACCCTCTATCAGGTTTCAAACTCCTCCACCACTATCTATCATTCATCCCTACAACTTATTTTTCCTCCTTGATTCCTACTTCCCCACTACCTGCCTACTATAACACGTGGATCTTTTTACTTAATCATGCTACCAATCAGCTTATCCTCTATTCTTCTCCTCCTACTTGGCCATCTTTCATCCTCCCATGGCTCTATAAGAGCTCTTAATTTATCTCCAACTCTGTCCCAACCACCTATTCATACTTCATCCTTACACTCTCCACACACCAGACCAAACCTATTTAATGACCCCCTTCACCTTTACTCCAAATATAAACTGATAAATTCCATTTTAACTCAAACCAAAATATTCTCCAAAAAACAAGTATCAAGAATTCCCCAGTATACTAATATCCATCATGGAGGAGACATTCACCCTAATCCCGGCCTAACCTATCACAATGACCATCAAGGCAGTTCTCTTCCACACACTACACTAATCCTACAACGGTCATCCCACAGCCCCAGTCATCTAACTTTTGCTGCCATAAACATTAGAAGCATAACAAATACAATTGCTGATCAACATGCCTGGATAACCCAACACATGCCTGATATTCTCATTGCAACTGAAACTTGGTTTAAACCAAGCATAAACTAATCCAGAATTACAAATCCCAGCTAAAATATCATCTGCAATGACCATATGCAGAGGAAAACTGGAGGTATTGCTTTAATATTTCCCAACAACTACCATATTTCCCCTTACAACAAACCAATACCAAAATTCATTTCAGCAGAGTTTCTTATAAATTTCCTGAAATTAAACAATTATAAACAAATATGTATTACTGTTCTTTACTTCCTTCCTAGTGACTATACAGCTATACTGGAAGATATCCTACACTGGAAATCCAGAACAGTCTCACAAGAAATACCACTACTAGGTGATGTGAATGTCATTTGGTTGGACATAAACACTAACTCCCCTACATCTATTGTGAATTTATTTGGTTTCAGCCAATAGCATCGCCTGCCCTGTCTCAATCCTTATAAATAGGTCAATCCAGGAATCCACATTCCCTCTTTCTGGAAAAAGTAACACATTATCTATCTGTACAAAGGAGGGAATTTAACAGACATTATTATCTTTAGACCTATAGCAATTTTATCCCCCCTTTCCAAAATACTTGAAAAATGTATTCAAAAACAATTGCTAAACTATTTTCTGCAGGAAGAATCCTATCCTCCATACAACATGGTTTCCATCCTTCCCACAGTACTAACACTGGTCTCTTCCTTATTTCCAGATTTGTCTAAAGCCTTCAACACATTTTATCATAGCAAACGTCTAATTCAAATGTCCTCATTAGATTTCTCTAAGCCCCCCCACGTTTCAAAAGCTACCTATCCAATAGGTATCAATCAGTAAAATCGCACTCTGCCCTCTCTCCATACCTCCCAGTTACCACCAGTGTACCACAACACTCTATCCTTGGTCCTCTCCTCTTTAACATTCTCACCAACACCTTCCACATAACAGGCTTCCCTAACACAGTACACACACAACTCCACACTCATTTGCACATCTGACAACATGGCACACCTCCAAAAACTTACTCAAGAAGCTTTAACAGCAACAGAAACATAGCTTTGTGACTCACAACTTATGATCAACCCTAAAAAAACAAACTGCTATTTTTTTCCGCAAATAGCTCTCCAATGAAAAAACAACATTTAAAGTCTTTTCTCTTGATAACACAGCCACTGAAATCACTTCTCATAGTAAATTATTGGGGATGATAGTGTATGAGCATATACAACATTGCATAAGAAAAACTCATAAAAAACTAGTGATGCTTTATATGCGAAAAAATTGACACAACTAAAGCTACACTTGCCACTACTTATCTCCTCTCCACACTTCTTTATGGTGCTTCCATCTTGACTAACCTTTATACATCACAAAAATCAAAACTTGAACAATGATATAACAAAGCTGATAAATTTGCACCAAATACCCCATTTCAGAGCCCACCACTGCATAGCACTAAAAAGCCGAAATTGGTTAGAACTACGCCATCAACAAGCATATACACATCTTCTTACCACCATCCATCTGCTTGTCCAGCACTAAATAACATTCTACATAATTATGTCCAGAGTTAGTCATTATGATCCAATGACCAAAAACTCCTCTCTGTCCTCAAACCTATCAAATCTGCTGGGCATTGTCTGTACTCATACCATGTTCCTAAGGCCTAGAACCTCGTATCTCTATCCATCCCTCAAAGCTATTCTGAAAGACTTTCTTGCCAAAAGCTGTCTCTGCTCTTGCTCAATACAAGGGTAAACTATATCCCTAAATGTGGACAAACACTTATTTATACCTTATATCTCCTTACTCTCCCTTCTTCACTTGCTTCCTTGTTTCTATTAATTTCTCTCCACAGCTTTCTCTCTAATTATACAATAGCCCTGCTTTTTTCTCACTTTATATTGCAATTCCTGTTTGTATTATACTAACTTAACCTTTAATTTCTCTATAAACTGGCTAAATTTCTCTATTAGGTCACTGCCATACAACTTCTATCTATCATATCTATTCTTATTCACTGTTTTTATATTATGTCTAATTTGGTATAATTATTTAAACTGTGTTTTTTGTATTTTTTAAAAAACTGTAAATTTATTATTCTTAAACGTCTTTGTAATACTCTGGAGACTTTCTCCCCAGGCCTCTGTTGAAAATAGGCTCCTACCCTGTCAGTCTTTTCCAATAATAAAATGTCTATAAATAAATAAATAAAATATAAATATAAAACATGATTTGGGAACAATGCAATGGACCTGAGAAAACAAATGGACCTTAATAGGCCTTCTAAAACAGGGCAACACTGTCACATGTCCTTAATAAAAGAAGCAGAGAATGAAATAGGAGAGGCAGTAGGTTGGAAAATTAATGCAAACCAGACAATTCCAAGCATGTCTTGGGAATCACCAGTAGTCCTACTCTGACAGGGCAGAGTCAGTAATCAGCAACTATCGTTAAATTGGGTAACTCCAAATGGTGCAAAGCTCAGTATGTGAAAAGAAGTATCTGTCAACAAATGGCACCCAATTCAGGTCCTGTAGAGGAGGGGTACAATGGATGGACCAAAGTACATTAATCAAAAGCTGGCTGCAGAATTCTGCTTCTGGTGTAAGATCTTGAAGTCACAATCACACAGGACAAAGTAAAGGAAACTACCATAGTTCAAACTGTAGAAAATTATCAGTGCATGTATAATGATAGAAAGTTTATGGGACAGAAAAAGATACTTAATTCTGGAGGTGTTCCAAAGAGGGGGTCACAGGAAACACAACGCAACTCAGCCTTTTAGCCATTTATGCCTTGATACTCCCCACCCTTAAACCTTGCCTCCTTTTTCTAGAAAGACTAGATCTTTCAAGCTAGTTCCCATTTGTAGGACTATAATATAGCATATTGCTTAATTTGGAATGGAAATATATTCCAGATGTAGAAAAGGTATAGCATAACAAATATATTTATCCACTATGTTTTATTCATTTGTTGATATAGTTTCAGATCTCTGATCCTAGTATCAGTGGGATCGTTTTGATTAATTGAGATACTGGACTACTAGGTATATAACGGCCTCGAAGGAAAGGCACAATCCACCCCTCAGGAGTCTATAGGACATTGAGTAAAGTAAAAGTGCTTAGCATAGCAACATAGGAACAAGACTAGGAAAGCAATCACAAGGACCATAAGATCCCTAACCATTTTAAATAGACCCACTTAAAACTTCATGCCTCCTCTTTCAAACACTTATTACAGCTTACCTCCAAATATTAAGCAAGGCTGTACAACACAACCCAGGTGTAAATTTGTGTCTACCTATCCATTTTTTTATATGTTTCTCTAATATGAAAGTCAGAAGATGACTTCTAATGGACAAAGCTTAAACTGCAAAAAAAGAAAATTATTTAAGATGATTACACAATAGAAAAAATAACTAGACCCATGCCCCAGGGTGAGATACTTCATACTTTCTGGCTCTAGGTAATGCCAGTAATAGGTTGCACAAACAAGTTTTTATTTTCCCTTCATGATTAATATCATTTAAATTCTGACTGGTAAAATTAAGAGGATGTAATACAGATTGATCATTAACTAATGTGAAGCATTCAGGGGAATAGCACATCACAGAAGTAAGACTCTGGTATGTTAACAATCTGTTCCTAGTCTGCCAATTAGCAAAAAGGGGTAAGGCTATGAGCTGTTAACAAGCTGCTTCATGTGTTCCAGAATTTGAGTCCCTACGCCTCTATTTGCCTACTCTGTGACCCTGAGCAAGTCACATAACCAGAGAGTGCTCTGTAGATATTGGGTTAGGCTCTTTAATGATCTCCTGGACCTCATGTCTAGTAACTACTATGAATCTATAATTCAGTCAGCCTTTTCACATCCCATGATATGGAATGCCTTCAAGGTCTTCAGACAGATTGGAACATACAGTCAGTCAACAGTACAGAAAAGCATGGAGGGTTAGTTGATGCAGACATCTGACTGGACAAGGACATTGCATTCTTATGTGTGATTTCAAATTTTATATTTATTTATTTGCTAACTAGGTAGGAAGGCTAGTCTAAGGACCCTTTTCAGAGATGACTGTGGACAGCATAATGACCTAAAATTCATCTACAGAGCACTTTATAATTTCCACTTGCTTATATAACTCACAAAACTCAAAACTGTACCAACATTCATGAGTCACAGCAGAAACAGGATCACATACCTCAGGGCAAAATGTTCTAAATTCTCCATCTGCGTCTGGTTCCACCCCCTTAGGATTAACCTACTATGCTTTACAAGGAGTTGATCCAAGCTTGATATAATGTCATTATTGTTAACATTCTTCCAACCTCTGAATTTACAGCACAGTTTATGTGATCTAAATTTTTATAAAAAAGTAATGTATATAATCTAACAAAATATATAACAATTCAGCAAATAATATTGTGCAAATTAAAGAAAGTATTTTACACAGACCATTTTGCAGCAGTTTTAATGTATTTTGCTCATAGCTTTGTCAGTGACTACATTTGTGACATTTTATTATCTATTTTATGAAGGCTGTGCTACAACCACAGACTACTTTTGTTTATTTTTGCTCTCAACATATAAAGAGCTGTATCTCTGAAGGAGTGGAACATTTTCTCACAAAATTCACTAGAGAATTTATCATGACAGTTACTTAAATTGTCAAATATTATGCTTTTAATTTCAAAGCTAAAGGAACAGCTGTGTTTTGAATTCTAATGGAAAAAAGACAATTGTAATTTTATGCTACAGTGTTTAAAAAGAAAAACAAAAAAATATATATTTCACATTTGCAGAGAAATAGAAAAGTAGGGATTTGTGGAAAATGGTACAAAAGCACAACTTTCACACTGCACTGATGTGCTGAGCTACTCTGTTCTGTTTCACTGTTTAAATAATTATACTCAAGCACATTCCAATATGAGCAACATTGCATTGTCTGGTAATTTGCATGTCTATGAATTACTCCTCAGATGAGTTCCCTAAACTCCCTCTCATCCTGCACTATGAAGTAGTCCAAGTCCTACCAGACCAAAAACAGGCACAGACCTCCAACCACACATAAAATACCTCCCAAACTCTTAGTGCAAGAAATCTGGACAAAGCCTGATATAATGGGGGGGGGGGGGGGACAAAGGCCCAAAAATAGGAACACGTTTTAAATATTGCTCATAAACTTAGAAAGTTGCTAGAATAACAAAATGTGCACTAGCATGCATTTTCTGAAGGATGTGATGTCTGAAATGCATGTCATTATTTAGTGATTTTAATCTTTAGATCATCCCAATGATTTGTCAGTAAAAAACATTTTTATGATGAACAGACATATGAGGCAAAAATCTGGACATTCTGCAAAA